>NW_027332297.1:0-22500 GCF_958299795.1 Porites lutea | reverse complement strand
TTATTCAATCTCAATGTGAGTTGTTCTTTTTCTCGACTAAGATTGTGGACTACAGCAGCTGTAATTGGGTTCCATTGAATAATTTTGCTATGATGAAATTATATCAAGAATTATAAGTAAGCTATGAGTAAGTTATATTATGTACAAGTATTTTGTCTGCACCACACAGCCAAATGCACTCAAAGGTTATGACGCATAGGTATACTTGTGAGAGGAACCCAACATATCCAAGATATATTTTGATTGACACATCAATTAAAAATAATTTACACCAAACTGGATCAACAATACATCAATATCCTACATGCACCAAAGCTGGGCATTGGGTTATAAGGCAATCATTTAAACAACAGGTTGAAATAATTTATAAATTAGAGATCAACACTATTTGTACAACACTAGGGAACAAATTAACCTTCTTGAATGTTGCAAATGGCAAGGCTGTTTGTAGAATGTCACAAAATTTCTCAACCTTCTCTTTCTACAAAATGCTAGTCCTGCAACTTTGCTTAAGACCCAGTCCATTTTGTGTTGGCCATGCCCAATCCAGATTATCACAAAATTGATTTAAAAGCACCACAAACCAAGCGCAATAAATATAACTTTTAAGCCAAAAAGCAATTATTTAAAAAACATGATTAGATTATCTCTAAGAAAAACTGATTATTTTAACAGGCACTTTAATAACTGTTAATATTACGTGTTTCTTAAAAATTTATTACAGTGTATCTGTCACAATGTTTCAGCTATGTTAGTCTACACAAAGGATGGAACGCAGAACTCAACCTCCGAGTCAGTTTGTTCAATGAACTTATTATAATCACATCAAGTTGTCTGTAAATACAGAAAAACCAAACAAAGTAATAAATTATTCAACTCTTTCACATGTATGTATATGTATATCCATGATAAATTAACTTGTTTCAGGATGCATTAAATGTTTATAGAAGGTTTTACACATTTATGTCTCTGTCATAACACTGAGTGGTCTCTGTGATCTACAACGTCAATCAGTACACAAGAAAAATACACTCAGTAAGATATTGTTTACAATAAACCCTCAGTGCCTATAGCAATCATAAGGACCTTAAATTTATATTCTTTTAGAAATATCTCATGGCCATGGTTGCTTTGAAAATCGTTGAGGTTTTAATCCAGGCTGCTCATGTGTACATTGTTTATATATTGACCGACAAGAACAGTCAAGGCTGTGCTCTAAGAAAAAATGCTAGGGAACACTTCGGGTACCCAACCTTGTAGGCTAGGGTGCCCAGAAGTCAAGCCTAGTAGCCCAAACTAAAAACGAAATCAAATGTATTATTACTAATTGATTAATTAATTATAATTATCTCATAACATTGTGAATTAATATATGATAACAGATTGAACCTCAAATAAATATGTCGTGCATTGTTTCTAGGGCTTTTATCCTATTTACAGATGCCAAAGATAAAAGGTTCACATGCAATTTTTTGACGTACTGTTATCGAAAGTCCACAAAGAAAGACAAAATTGACACTTTTTTTGAGTTAAAATGGTTAATACCTGTAAAAAATTAAGTCTTTTTCGATCTTTGCCCTTCGTGCGTCTGTTAATTTAGTTCACATTCTTCGTTTTCAATTAGGAACTTTTTATGCACATTATACAGACCACAAGAACTACAGCTAACTAACACTGCAGGCCAGTGTTAAATGTCAGCATCGTACCGAGCCAATGAACGACCAATGTTTTGACTTTGAATCCACAGATGGATTTAAACATTCTGGATTGAGACAATTTGCCTTGAAAACTTCAACACAACACAAGAAATTAAAAAGAAAAGATAGCTGTTGTTATCTCTAAGTTAAACCTCAAAAGGAGGTCACCTGGCCGGGCGAGTAGGTATGTTTTTCTTGTCGTGAAAGATGAAAACCGGTCCCTTTGGGTGCTGCTAGGGCATAGTCTTGAACAGGCATGAAATCATACTGCAGCTGTTACATCTTTGTTAACCCTTTAAAGACATATCAACAATATTATATTATCTATAGTTTTATTTTAATTTTATATTAATATATTATAATTTTATTTAATAATTTTAATAATTTTATTTCAATCGTTTCAGACCAACAGATGAAATTCCTTTCATTGATATATACTGAAAAAAGTGCTCTAATGCTTATTTATCAGTTCAGCTTCCAAAAGAAAATCAGGCTAATTGTTAGGATAAATATCGATGTTCTTGCTCACTAAATCTAGATGTGCAGTTCCAGAAGATATTCACCGCCCAAAATGGAATTGCTGGGCACAGACTCAATGTGAACTTTTACTAGGTTGAAGTATTCATTTACAAACTATTTACAATTTCTTGACCCGTGAGAATAAAGAAAGCAGTTTATGATCAGATGCTTTGGTTCGTAATGATGATAAGCAGTTTTATTTGTGATGGAAGAACTATCTGACAATCTTTCCGAGCAACAGGAATCTGTGAAGGTTTCTTGGGGGCAACGATATCTTTGTAAATCTCCCTACCGGTTTCGGAAAATCTTTCATCTTTCGATGCCTGCCGATTGTCGCGGATATTGTTCATTCTAAACCAAAACATACATACATGACAAGTGCTTAAAATGTAAATCCTGTGGGGCTATGAATGCTAACCAAACGTTCAAAGCGGCAAAGAAAATAAACATACCATTGCATTAGCAACTTCGAACAACATTTCAGTAAAACTTTGGCATTTAAATATGCGTCTTCAGATAATTCGTGACCGCCGCCATGTTTATGTTGAGCATCTGGTATTCATCCAGAGCGTAACCATGGTTCCACGAGATCCACTCGTCCAATTACGGTGCACGAAAGAACAGCCATATGCAAGCGCCAATTAGAACCTATTATAAAAAACCCCGGTGACACGCGGGGAGCGGAACAAGCTTTTGGTCGCTGATTCGCAGACGGACTATACCGGGGTTTAGTTTGTCTGCAACGCAGGCTATTTCAGAGGCAGCAAAGAAAAAACAGTACCAGGGACTACTGAAAGGGCAACAAAATGAGGAAGTAAAGTCAAACTCCCCAGCAAACAATCTCTATCTCAACTACTTAATTGAGCCTATTATTTAAGCAGTTTAGTAAGTCTAGAAGATCATCTTAAACAAAATTCAGATGATGATAATGAAGAAACAAAAACGTAACTGATTACTTTCAAATATGGACCAAAGAGATGATGATAATTCTCAAACCTGTCGAGGGACCTATCCAGTATTTACCTTAGTAAATGATGCCTAATGTTTTGTCTGAAACTGAAAAAGATCTCATGTAGTCAGTAAGTGACCATTGTCTCATCTACGCCATCAGGAAAGCTTTCATCCCTGCTGGTGCTCCTACTATTATAAACAGTAGACAGCTAAGAAACTTTGACCCAACCATGTTTCGAAGAGATTTAGCCCTAGCTCCATGGCAGTCTGTAGAGAATATAACAGATCCCAACGTAGCCTGGAATTTCTGGAGAAATATGTTTTTGAACATATGCGATTCACATGCACCTTTTCGTCGAAAGAAGGTCCGAAATACAAACTCTCCCTGGCTTACCCCTGATCTCAAAAAGTTAATGTTTGAGAGAGACAAAGCGAAAAAACTCGCATCTAGGGCGGGGTCTAGCGAAACTTGGATGCACTTCAACGCTTTGAGAAATAAGGTCAACACTGCTATATCTACTCTCTTTTATTTTAATGTTATACAGGGCCCCCGTTGATACCAGTCCTGTGACTGAAGGGGTTACCCTGTTTAAACATCAATTATTATTATTATTATTATTATTATTGTTGTTATTATTATTATTATTATTATTATTATTATGATTATGATTATTATTATTATTATAAAAAGGCAAAAGTGTCACATTATAATTCGTTTTTCAAGAACAACCGGGGTAACATTAAGAACACATGGAAAGGGATTAATACCATTTTCGGTAAAATACCGCAAGCCACCAGAATCCATAGCCTAAAACTTGGCGATACCATTTACACTACCCCTGATGAAATCAGTAATAGGCTAAATCACCATTTCTGTAGCGTAGGGCCAATTTTAGCAAATGAGATTCCCCTCACAGACGCAAAATTTACTGACTATGTTCTTCCTCTTCCACATGTCTTTTCCCTAACTAAAACATCTAATGATATCGTACTAAAACTGATTCAATCGTTACCGCCGAACAAGGAAAGTGGTCTTGACGGTATTTCCGCTAAACTATTAAAAGAGGCGGGAACTATTGTCTCTGCATCCTTGACCTACATCATAAATCAATCCTTAACTACCGGTATTTTTCCTGATGATTGGAAGGTAGCCAGAATCACTCCTATTCACAAGGATGATATCAAAACTAATCCAAACAACTATAGACCTATATCTGTCTTGCCGATTGTCAGTAAACTTATTGAGAGAGTAGTCTTCAACCAGTTATATGATTTTTTAATGAGGCATGACTTACTTGCCGATGCTCAGTCGGGCTTTCGACCTTGTCATTCCACTTTGACTGCCCTTCTAGATATAACCAATGATTGGTTTTCTAATATGGATAATGGCTTACTAAAAAAAGTTCTTTTTCTCGATCTTAAAAAAGCTTCGATACTGTTGATCATGAAATACCACTTAGAAAGCTCATTTTCTATATGGTTGACTCCATAAGCTTAAAATGGTTTCAATCATATCTTACTGGTCGTACGACCAACTCGTTAATACGATCAGTTTCCATGGCCCGAAGGTGGTCGTGTTAACGGGGTTCCACTGTACAATAACCTTGTGCTTTTTCTGTTATAGCTTCAAAATCACTATATTTCACAAATGGTACAGGCAACTGTCTGGTGATTTTGAAACATGATCTTTTCACCTTTATCAGGCATTTTGATAGCTTGTTCACCATTAACAACCATACATATTTCAGTCTTGTGTTCGTTGAGAACACTTTCTTTACTAAAACACTGTAAACAATACAACAAAAACGGCTTTCTTTCTTTATGATTCGTTTATCAAAACATAACGTTTATTTTAACCTTCTGTTATTAATAAAAGATTCATTTGATCATCAAACTTTTCTTTAAAAACATATATTGAATATGGTTGTTCTATTTCAAGTTCATATCCAAAGACATTGATGTTGATATTATTTTGCTTTTCCACTTTGTTGTACTGTTTGACATCAGTGACATTGACAGGAAATTCAATGTTTAAATAATCTAACTTATTAATGAATGCTTTGTCTGACTTTTTAATCCTTTGTGGATCTTTTTCTTGCGGATTTAAATGCCTAATATGGCTCCATCTGAAGCATTCATTATCTTCGTTTTCCATGTTTATAAGTCCTTTCTCAATTTTCTGGGTAGTCGGATGTATGATGATGCTTTCAGAGGTATTGTACTTGACGATGTTTATATAATGATTGTTTATTTTATCAATAGTCTAACCTGAACCTTGCGATTTCCATGTTGCAATTTTATTTAATATATCTTCTTATGAGGCTTTTTTGATGCAGTTCATTAACACTTGTAACGTATTTAGCTTTGCTGTTGAAATAAGCGGTTTTGTATGTTATTCCATCACTTGATACTTTTTTTGAAAGTCACCTTCAGTGTTTCATTGAATTTAAATCCTTTTATGTTTTCTGATGAAGCTTTGAAATAGTATTCTATCGCTTTTCTCGCGTTTTGTAACTGAAGCAATGCGGGATCTTTGTTATGTCTTAAGTCTACTTCAAATGATGTTGCACTATCCTTCAGAGCTTGAGCCAGTTTTGTTATTTTAGTCCTTGGAGTTGGAATTGGTTTGACAGTTCTTGGTTTTGCTATCAGTTTGCATTCATCTCTAAATTCAACTAGCGGAGGAATAATATTTTCCTCGTATTCTTTAACCATTTGCTCAACAGATTTTCTGGGCAATGGTATTGGTTTAGTCAATTTTACAGTTCTTGGTTTTGGAACTGGTTATGTATGACTTTTGTCAACAATAAATCAATAAGTTGAGATTTAAACAATTTCTGTAAATTAGACTTATTCATATAACTACTTATTCACAATGTATTCAAAGAAACTTTTCCATTCATTTTACTTTTCATTTTTTTTTAGTTTGACATATCTCCTTTATTATGAGTTGAGATCATTTTTTCACTCATATTACTAGATATTTGTTTAAATGTTTTTTTTTGTTTTTCCTAAAACTTTTACAATCTATATTATAGTTCTTTTCACAATAATTATGAATTTCCATCGGCAAATATCATGAGATTCTAAATGCAAGCATTTCAAAAATTAATTTTTTTCATAATTTTTTCCCTAAACAAACTAGATGTAAAAGTAAATGGTTACTAATAATTGTAGCGAAAATTATGAGAACTGTTATCGTTAATAGAATAAATATGAAACCCATCCTGTTTGTAATCTGTATGCAGGACCTAAATGTGGTAAAATAATCAATATAATTAAGCAAAAACCGACATGGTTGTTTGATGAATACTGGATACTATAAATGTCGAGTGCGCAAAAGTAGACAGAATGGCCACTCTAATGTATACGTACATTTAAGCAATGGACAATGTCTAGCATGCGTCCATCCAATTTGGGATGCACTTGGATAGTTGGGAGAGCACGAAGGTAGCGTAAGAGTTGCTCGAGACGTAGCCTCGAGCATCTCTAGCTACCTAAGTGCTCTCCCAACTATCCAAGTGCATCCCAAATTGGATGGACGTACGCTAGACATTGTCCATTGCTTTTAGAACGTAGCGAGACATTTTTCATGCTAAAAAGTCGAAATTTCACCGACTATAACGTCAGCCTGAACCATCTCTATGAACCATCCATTTCTTTTTTTAACAAATAAAGAAGCCTAAGCCGTGTATTACACTGTGATAAAACACGACAGGCATTTAAGAACACGAGGGAAATGTAGAAAGTACGAGCCGCAGGCGAGTGTTTTCTACATTTCTCGAGTGTTCTCAAATGACTGGAGTGTTTTATCAAAGTGTAATACACGGCTTAGGCTTCTTCATTTGCTTTATGATATAGATTTTATGCGCGCAAAACTATAAAACACGCTTTTTCTATGTTTTATACTCTGATAAAACATAGGTTTTTGACCAATCAGAGCGCGCGCAGCCTCCTGTCTATGTTATAAAATAAAATATTAGCCAGTCAGAGCGCGCGCAAGCATGTAGCTATGTTATAATTCTCACTTTATCACCCACTTTGAACTTTGGTTTTGATGATTCCATATTACCATACAGATTAAAATACACTATTCCTTCATTCTTCTTTTTACTGGCCTCTACAGGTGTCCTTTGATTGAACTATGTTAAGTGTTATTATACTTTTTTTAATATTTCAGGTAGTATGTCTAAATACTGTGTATTACCTTGAACAGTATACTGCTTCCACATTTTGGTTTTAATTGTTCTCTTCCATCGTTCACAAACGTGCATTACTTTTTTCCTTATTCCTAGTGGAATACACTTTTATGTTATATTTCGCTAAACGAGGTTTCGCACGGCAGCCATGTTGCACATGACAGGAACAATATATTCTTTTTTCCTGTGGGAAAAAATATTCTGTCTTATGCAAAAATATTTTCATTGTTCCTGCCATGCAACATGGCTGCCGTGCAAAACCTTCAAGTGCAAGTCCTTCAAGTGCTTATTATAGAATTCTTTACCTTTATCAATCCATAAATATTGTCGTTTTCTACCCTTTTTTAACAGTCTTTTAAATGCTTGAGTTAGTTCATGTCCAATTTGAAATATTCAGTTTCTTATTCACAGTGTCTCCAATAAGCACTACCGCAGTGCTATATACATACGACACTTAAATAAAGTTGTTATTATTATTATTATTATTATTATTATTATTACATTTTCACCTTTTTTATACTTTAACGGTACAATCCAACCATATTTACTGAAAACATCTAAAACCATCAGAAGATATCTGTATCCTTAATTCCATTTACTGAACTGCTGCATTTCAACTAAATCCGCTCACCATAATTCCTCAATATATGATCAGCAAATAGATTCCATGTTGCCATGCGTCTATTCAGTAATAGATCACAGATGACGGAAATATCCATGAGCTTAGTAATGTCCT
Source organism: Porites lutea (assembly GCF_958299795.1). NCBI lineage: Eukaryota > Metazoa > Cnidaria > Anthozoa > Scleractinia > Poritidae > Porites > Porites lutea. Next base: position 14,398 of record NW_027332297.1, on the reverse strand, counting down.
CGTGAAGCCCCAACCAGGAGTTGTTAATCTTATAGGCTCTATCAACAAGAGTCCTGATGAGACCCACTTTGTAAGAGGAGATGAAACTGAAATAATTATTTAATAACCCAGTAAAGGTTTTCTTGCTGTAAACTCTAGTTAGAAGAGAATTAGGATCATTATTATCAACTAGAACATCTAAAAAGGGTAATTTGTGATGAGCTTCTTTTTCCATAGAAAAGCTAATGTTGGGGTGTCTAGAGTTGACGTAGTCGAAAAATAAAATGGCATCATGTTCCGAGTGAGATAAACAGCAAGTGTCGTCAACATATCCACCACAAAATAAAATTTCGGAGCCTTGAAAATTTTCCAGCCACAGTTTTTCTTGATGCCCCATCTCCAAACATTATCTATGTTTGGTAAATATATGATCTCTTTTGAAGTAGAAAGTCTCTTTACCAACATACCCCTTGAGGAGTGCATTGACCGAGCGGTCAATTGCATTTCCAAGGGCAACCCTGACCCTAAGTTAAGTGAATCTGAACTTAGAAGCCTCTTCACTGGAGCTACCGCTCAGACTCATTTCTTATTTAATGGCTTTTTCTGTGATCATAGTCTCTCCACCATGGGGTCTCCTCTTGCTCCCGTTCTATAGCTAGCTAACCTTTTTACGAGTGTTTGGGATCAGGTTTATGAAATAGTTGACAATACCATTAAATTTGAAACACCTGTTGAAATAAAAGGTGCTGTTAATGATCAAAATAACATTACAAAAAAAGTATATGATCTTGACATTCAAAAAGTTGATAACGATTATGAACCAATAGTTTTTTTATGTCGCGATCTAATTCATAATAATGCAAGAGAGGTAAAAATTGCATCCAATTTAACATCTTCCTCAATTATGTCAGACACATCTCACTTTCCATTGTGAAAAACGAATTCGTTTTTAAAAAGTCGGCAATTTATGAAATTTGGCTTTTTCAGTTTCGCAAACAGTCAAAACAGAGGATCTATTTGGTTTCGTTCAACAAATATTAGTGACTGGGTGTAGAGCAATCAGGAAATTGTAGACGTAAATCGTACTGGTTATGAACGTGGAAGGAGTCTTCTATGGTACTCATTCTCCATATTTTTGTTACACATCTAACGGCAAGTACTCAAAGACATGCTATTACAATTAGCAATGGAGGAGAATCTGATGGCCTGAGTTATGGTAACTTATACAAAAAATCAAATAAAACATCTAAACCATATATATGAAAGCACTAAAGTCAATATTCAATTTCAATCTTATTGATCCAGCTCTGAGACATCAGAACTGAAAGCTTTATACCAATATTATACAACACTGGTTATTCAATTTAATTCAATTTAAAATACTGGTTATTCAAAATGGCTTATAAATATTTCAAAAAGCTTGAGCTAGCATGTAACATTGGTTCCTTAAGCCTTGTTATAACGGGAGGCATAGCTTCATCCTTAACGCTTAACCCAATTATTTTAGGCGTTGTACTGGTGGATCAGGCATTTTACTAAAACCGTTTTCAGAAGCTAAAAATTATAAAAGAAAGATTGAAATGTGTAAATTTGCTCATACGACATATGAAAAGATTTTGACTGATTTACTATCCTTTCTGAGAGGACTGAGTTTTAATGAAAAAAAAATTAGACTACGTGAAAATGCTTGATGACATCATTATTGACATGTGGCCACTTTGGGATGAATATAAAAAAAAATGCAATAAGATATTTATCCAACAATAGATCTTATCTTATCACCTATTTGACTTAACATCATCACCTTATTTAATTTAATATTTAATAGAATTTCTAGATTAGATAATACTGTTTTTAGATAATTGTATTCTGTAATTTTTTTTTTGTAATTTTTGAGGGCCACAAGTTTATTAGCTTTTAGCTATTTAGTGTTACCCTCTATGATAAATTGCTTACTTACTAATTATCACCTCATTAAATTTCAGTAATATTTAGTAGAATTTCTAGATTAGATAGTACTGTTTTTAGGTAATTCTATTCTGTAATTTTTTTTATGATTTTTGAGGGCCACAAGTTTATTAGCTTTTTAGCTATTTAGTGTTACCCCCTCTATCTAAATTGCTTAATTACTCACTTACTTACTTACTAACTAACTAACTTAATTACTTACTTACTTCTTTATTCTGCGCTGCCGAGCAAGCTATGCCCGAATGGAGCCATGTGCTGGTATCGTAAACCATTTTTTGGCATAATGCGTTTGAACTCCCATGTCCTATACTAATAGTTGACAGTAAAAAAGATCTACAAGACACAATGCCGGGGTTCAGGGGCCGACAATTAGGATTTTGTCATTAACCATTCAAAGGCCGTTCTTTTCGGATCCTGTTACGAAAAATGATGCTGAAAAACATCTTTGTTCAAGGGCTCTGATTTGGGATTTTCTCACGGCATCACGTACTTTTTTCCATTATCGTTTGTAATTACATAATACCCTAGTGGTGAAGTGGTTTTATTACACCGTTAATTTTATTGTTTCTAATTGTCATTTTGAATGCATTGTAATATTAGCCTATTTTAGAGAGTGTAGCTACGGGGTGGTCCTGTTGTGCCCGTGACACACCCCTCACTCCCCGTTTTGTTAGCCTTTTTCAAAAAAACAGCCTACAACAAGTGTGGAGGTCACATGACATTCTGGTGAGTGCCCTACTTTGACATGGTGCACCCCCCCCCCCCCCTCCTCCTTTGAAAGCTCTTGGCTACTTCCTTGCAAAAACCAATTATTTTTAATCTATACGTGACAGCACGTTTTCATGAAGTAGCCCGAACAAGCGAAACGTCTAAATAAACTGTTTGACCTGGAAAAGTTCTCTGTTTGCTCCCTCTTCGCACATTGAATGAAGCTTTCCACAGCCACTCTGCTGTCTTCGAAGGATAAAAATTTTGTGATAAAATGGAACGTTGAAATTTAAATTAAGAGAGTGATTCGCATAAAATAAAAAATACCCGTCAAAGAATGTTCTTAAGAATGCTAAAAGTGGTAAAATTAGTGACTAACTGCAAAGGAACGCATTAGTGTTTGTTTAAAAGAATGTTATATTGTCTCGGGAGAGGGCACGAGTTATTGTTTCCAAACTGTGTTTTTTCTTAATTGATAGACCACTTTAGAGTTGTTTGTTCATTGACCTGACCTTTAAATGGCAGAGAGGCCGCAGATGACCTTGTTTTGATAAAGACCTTTCTGCTTTTGTTGTATAAATCAAGTTGTTCTAATGCCAACTATAGGTGCATTTACATGACAAAGCAGAGAGGTCTGTATCAAAGCAAGGCCACCTGCAGCCTCGCTGCCATCCAAAGGCCAGGTCACCGAGCAGAAAAGTGGTCTATTGTCTACCCAAACAAGAAAAAGGGCGCGAATCAGACAGACAGACAGAAAGACACCTTTATTTAGTTATAAAGCTCAGGGTAGTCCCTTCAGGAGCTAAAAGCAACCTGCTATTGTAAGAGTGTAACTTACCAAAGTAGAGAGAATCACTTGGAAGCCAGTTTGTCGGTTGATGTCCAAACATGTTTTCTGTTAATATTTTTCAGCTTCCAACTCAGTGAAACATGCCATTTGATGACGTAATAAAAGAAGTCGGTGAGAGCATTGCCCAGGAGAAATGCAAACGAGCTAGGCTGAAAGACCTGGACTTGATTGTACTGGACAACTCAATCCGTGAGAGTACCGTGGGTCAGCTGAGAGGACACACGCTAGAAAACAAGTGGAAGATTTACAACGAGGTGAAAAAGTGTGGATTCAAGTTTATCATCGTAGCAGCCTTCTCGCACATGACACGGGTCGACGACACCTTCCTTCGTGAGCTCGTGGACAGTGGAGAAGACGTCAGCAACTTGTTTGCCTTCACTGAAGTTATGGAAGCGGTGAATGACGGTATCCCTGACACTAAGACTACTCCAGTGGGCCTGAGTAAGATGTATAAGCTTGGATTGATCAATCCCATCATTGAGATAGATCTAGCCATCGATTCCATCAACTGGGAGGTCTTCACTGTGCAGGACATGTGCCAGCTGCTGTCGGAAAGGATTAAATGGAGCAGAAAGAAGCTGTCTCCAAATGCCAAGATCATGGTTAATCTACGAGACTTCCCTGACTCTATGGTGTATCAGATGGAGCGATTGTTCACTGTTGTGGACTTCTTGGGATCCTTGCCCGCTACTGAGCGTCCTTTTGGGCTTCTGTTCGAGGAACCAACTGGCAAGTTCTTACCAGAGGAAGTGGGAGCTTGGACTGCAGGTAAGATAATTTACTTTACTCTTTTCTATGTAACTGATTTGAAAAATTAAAAATACTTCTTTTAATGTTGTAAACAAAGTATCTTTTTGTTTTCATGTTCTGGAAGCTTAAGACCAGGGGACTGGAAATATCGAGAATTAATTTTCAAAACTGAAATTACGGATTTCTTCATATTTTGCCAGGAGAAACCCTTTGCATGGTCAACTATTTTCGAAAATAAGACTAAAACTTGCCCGAGAGGTTTTGATTTTGAGAAATCCAACAAAAAGAAAAATTGCGGTTTTCGTGCTGCGGCCGCCATAAATTCAGCCGAAAACTTGGACATATTCACATCACTCTCAGAGAATGATGGCTTGGTCTATCAAAATGATCTTTTACATGTATGTTCGGTATCAAAATTACAACACAGAGATGTAAAAATATTGCCAAGAACTGCATTTTCACTTCGGGTTATCTTCGGGTTATATAGTTTTTGCAATTTGAAAAAAGCCTAAATATAAGGCATTTTTTTTAAAGGCAATTTCCGTACCTTGGTACAAAGAAATTGCAAGAGAAAAATGCATATTTGCAAAGCCCTATTATTGCTTTACAACACATAAAAATTCATAGTAAATGGTTTGAACCCAGGAGTATCAGTAGTTCGTATTGTGTGATCGTCCGGGTGAGTGTAGTTCTGAAAAGAACTGTTGTTGGTGACTGACGTTTCGACAACCTGAGCGGAAGTCATCTTCAGAGTCAAGTGAATAGTGTTTGTCAGTCGATGTTGTTATAAGTCTGGTCAGTTGAAAACGATTGGTCAGTTAAGCCATGATGTTATTGGCTGAAAGACTCGTGTAAAGTTTGTCATCAGTCATTGGTCAGTTTCGATCCGTCTTTTGTTAGTTAAATTTTATTGTTAGTCAAAATTAAGTCGGTCTGTTAGAAGTCCGGTTGTCGGTTTCGTTTTCGTCGCGGATAAGTCGTTTGTAAGGCGCCGGTAGTTGTTGACATCTGTTAAGAGGTGTTTGTTCTAAGTTAGTATACCAGCTTTCCAGAGTCAGTCGTTGAAAATAGTTAGTACTGTAGGTTAAGCATTGGGCAGAGTCCCAGTCAATGTTGTGGTTTGTCGGTTGATGATGCACAGCAATGTGATTGTTGACATCACCATTTCTCGTGGCTCGTTTGTGTTCAGTCAGTCTTGTGTTAAGGTTTCTGCCAGTCTCACCAATGTAGGAAGCCTCGCAGTCAGAGCATTTGATCTTGTAAAGTTCACACAATACGAACTACTGATACTCCTGGGTTCAAACCATTTACTATGTTACGTTCACTTGGACGACAGAGCGAACGACTTGCGAACAACTACATCAGTTCGGTAAGTACTGTCAGACGAATACGCCAGCAACTCTGGTTCAACCACCGCTGCAAAGACCACGGCCTCGTTCCGGCCGGACTTAAACTTAAGTCTCCGCTGAACACACAAGAGGCCATCCAGATCGTCACATCCACCTGCAGACGTCTGGTCAAAGCGCGGATAAACGACTGTCACAGAAGACTCAACTACTGCAACAATAAACTACAACAACAACTTGACAAACTTAAACAACTGTTACCGACTAACTTACTTGACACTGTTATGACAATCGCCGGCAGGCGAGCCGACAAAACCACTGACCGCGTTCGTACTGAACAAGAACGAAAACTGACACGACTTCAACGCAATAAAGACAAAAAACGACCGAAAACTGACGAAAACTGGGTCAGGAATATTTCTTCCCATCCCTTAGACAAAACCGAGACTCACGTCCTGTCCTACGGACTAAAACACTCAGTGACGCCTAAACGAATACCGACCGAGTCTATTGTATCCAGTATTGAGGCGGTTCTGTCTCGCCAACGAGACATATCAGAATCTGCCAAGGATAACATCAGAAGCAGAATTGCTTCCACGGTACAATCAGCCTCTATACCTGACAATAACTTGACGAAAGACGAACAACAAGCACTGAAACGACCGAAAAACGACAACAACATTGTTATACTACCAGCCGACAAAGGACGTGTGACTGTTGTTATGGACAAAACTGACTATTTTGACAAAATGGACGCACTTGTTAACGACAAACAAACTTACGAAGAACTTAAACGCGACCCGACGCCAGCACTGCAACGTAAACTTAACAGCAAAATACTTACGCTTAAAAAGACTGACGCTATTGACACTCAACGCTACTATCGACTGAGGTGTTCTGTACCACAGCCACCTAAACTTTACGGACTACCTAAACTGCACAAACCTGGTATACCGATGCGACCTATAGTCTCATTCTGTGGGTCCCCTACGTATCAACTGTCTAAGTACTTGACGACCATACTGCAACCCTTAACTGACAAATCTAGACGAAAACTACAATCGACGGAGAACTTTATTGACGCTATTAAGACAGTACAGATACCTGACGACTACAAACTTGTGTCTTTTGATGTGAAATCACTGTTCACCAGTATTCCACTTCAATTGGCGTTACACTGCACCGAGACCGCTATACAACAATCCACCGTTAAACTACCGTTACCGACAGAAGACATTATGGACTTACTGAACCTCTGCCTTACATCGACTTACTTTCAGTACAACGGTAAACACTACAAACAGTTACATGGAACAGCCATGGGGTCGCCTGTTTCTGTTGTTGTCGCAGAAATTGTGATGCAACACGTGGAGGAACGCGCCCTTGCAACTTGCCGACAAACAATACCGCTCTGGTTACGCTACGTTGACGACACCTTTACCGCCGTTCACAAGGACGAAATTGACGCTTTTCACGACCACCTTAACGAACAGAGCGCTGACATCCAGTTTACCAAAGAAATCGAAGAAAATGGAAAACTTCCTTTTCTAGACTGTTTGGTAAGCCGCGACAATAACGAACTACGAGCGACAGTGTACAGAAAACCGACGCATACCGACAGATTACTTGACGAATCATCCTATAACCCGACTTCACACAAAGCCACGACTATAAAGACTTTAACGAGACGAGCGCAACTAGTTTGTGATACACCGGACAGCTTACGTGACGAGAACAAATACCTTGAACGTGTTTTTATTAAAAACAACTACAACGCTGACTTTATTAGACGAAACATTTACCGACCTACTGAAGCCGACGCAACGAACCAGAACCCGACACATGTTACTACAGTGACTATACCTTACATTAAGGGCACTTCCGAGACCATCTCACGGATCTTACAGCCCTACAACATCCGTGTAGCCCACAAACCTACAACCACGTTACGACACTTACTGACTAACGTTAAAGACCGAGACGAACCTAACAACAGACAAGGAACAGTTTACAAGATCAAATGCTCTGACTGCGAGGCTTCCTACATTGGTGAGACTGGCAGAAACCTTAACACAAGACTGACTGAACACAAACGAGCCACGAGAAATGGTGATGTCAACAATCACATTGCTGTGCATCATCAACTGACAAACCACAACATTGACTGGGACTCTGCCCAATGCTTAACCTACAGTACTAACTATTTTCAACGACTGACTCTGGAAAGCTGGTACACTAACTTAGAACAAACACCTCTTAACAGATGTCAACAACTACCGGCGCCTTACAAACGACTTATCCGCGACGAAAACGAAACCGACAACCGGACTTCTAACAGACCGACTTAATTTTGACTAACAATAAAATTGAACTAACAAAAGACGGATCGAAACTGACCAATGACTGATGACAAACTTTACACGAGTCTTTCAGCCAATAACATCATGGCTTAACTGACCAATCGTTTTCAACTGACCAGACTTATAACAACATCGACTGACAAACACTATTCACTTGACTCTGAAGATGACTTCCGCTCAGGTTGTCGAAACGTCAGTCACCAACAACAGTTCTTTTCAGAACTACACTCACCCGGACGATCACACAATACGAACATAAAAATTCAGCTTGGGCAATTGAAAAGCTGTATAGAAAAACATGTGTAAGAAAAGGCTTTTTGCGCGTAATTTACACTACAATTGCGAACGTCACGCAAGCACAATTTTTACCCGCGTTTAGACGAAATTTAAGGTTCAAAAAAGCACTCTCGTACACGGTTTCACCCTACGAGACTACACTCCAGGGAAGATAAAAAATTTCAACTACACATCGGCCGAAAAAAAAACGGCGAATTCTGAAAATATTCTCAAAACAGGTCACAAGCTATGGGCGACCCTTTGACCTTCCATGACATTCGAAAATCAAAACACGGTAGGGCTCAACTTGACTTTCATTCGTCGGAATACACGTGTTTTTGCTTTCGTTTCCTATGCTAACATATCCTAATGAAGAAGAAGTTGGGCTTTTGGATTTGGAGGCATCCACTGGCAATGTATTAAATAAGAACAGCTGGATTATTTTTGAAATTTGACCTGTTTAGCATTTTATAGATGGTTACGATAAGCTGCAGTTGATCGCCTAACTACACATTAAAATTTGGTTTTAGAAAACGGCAGTATTAACAAGGAAGCAACAACCAAATGATGTACTCAATGCTTAGAAATTTTTCCTTACCTTGGTGAGTTTTTCCTGACAAGAAACCACGGCATTTTTTGCAAAACACAGAGCAAAAGCACTGAGCCATGTCGCACGTGACAGTAACGTAACGTAGCGTTAGCCGGGAAGTACATGTAGTGGGCGCAGTTGTGGGGGTTGGGGAGCAATGGACAGGCTGGCGAATGCATTTTTACGATGTGTCTTTTACAAGAACTTTGAAACTGTCTGTGCATGTAAAGATTTTTGTATATACTTGATTGGATCAAGCAAGTATATTACTACAGAAGCGCGACGTTTGTACTCGCGTTGGCCGAACTAAACACCTGTTCATTTTGCTAGTTATCTCTAGAACAAGCCGAACATGAGGTTAAAATTTTCCTCTGTTTACTTCTTTTCAGCTTCATTGAACCATGTTTTCTTCTTTGGTGTTTTTCTAACGCACTGCCAGCCACTCTTCACCTGCCCAGGATAAGGAGAGAGCAGGAGAAATGCGAGAGAAGTTTCATAGGGGGAGGCTCTTAGCCTCCCAAACAACTTCTAAATGCTTACCCTTTGATTCGCTATTTGTTCTTTTGACTGACAGGATAACTCTTTCATATAACATCCATGAAAGGTGTTGTCCCTTAACATACCTAAAGTCGTCAGTCAGACGGCATCCTTTTTTCAGAAACTTGCTACACCTTTTTCGGGTGGAGCCTCCCAGTGTATCACAGGGAGTTCTTTTCTGAAAGCTGGGACCGGGGTGGGTTAAATTGATCTTTTCCATCGCATCACAACGTCTTTACCATAAACGGAATTTTCACATTTATTTCCCCTGACTTGTTCTTGGCCTTCCAGTTGCTCAAAATTGGACGATGTCACCCTAAATGAGCCAATCGATTTTGTGCCTACATCTTGTGTAAAGCTCGTGCGCACACTCGCCTATATTATCATCTGGATCATTATCCGAGCGATCTTAATTAAATCATCGAGTTCAACAAACGCAGCGAAACATGACAATGTACTTTTTTGATCCAGTCCAGGATATAACAGATCTTGAGTTATACAAACCGTTTTTAAGCTGCTTGTTTAATACACATCCTAAAAATGGGGCGCTTTCCATTTTGCCAAAGATTCCGGAAATCAGTTTCGGTCGAAAGGCCCGTTTCGGTTTCTTATGACTGGAATATTGGGGGTCACCTCCGGAGGTGGTCCACTTATTTAATTTCGGTCGGAATATTCCGAAATTCGTCGCGCAAACCGATTCTTTACCCTAATTAGGGACAGTGTATCTAATTGTGAAGGGTCGAGAGTCGAGGATACAATGTCGTTCCATTTTCGTCGGGTATTGCCACTGATCTGTGACCGGTCAGTTTGGCATATTGTAAAGCACCCATGCACTAGCCAGTCAAAATGTGTGTAGTATCGTACATTAGGACTGGGCTCTAGGCCCACTGCATGCTGGGGCCATGCAGGCCCGGTTACCAGGTTGTTGTAGTTCGTAAGCCAGCATGGCAGCTGTAATCCATTAAATTGGCGACGAGGATCAAACAAAAATGCCAGACGAAAACGAAACTAGCCCGAAAGGAAAGTCAGGAGTTCTTGCCAGCGTACGAGCAAGCGTGGGAGCCTTGAGTTTGAGTGGTGAACCAGGGCAACGCGAGAAGGCGTGGAAGTTGTGGAAGGATCGTTTCGTAAGAGCCACTCGATGGATGGCAGTCAATGATGCCGACAAGCTCGACTTACCGTTATTAGTAGGAGGAGAAGAGCTCCAGAAGCTACTCCAAACACTGCCCGAACAGCCCACAGATTACAAATCGCATATCGAAATGTTGGATCAACACTTCAAGGCGAATCGCAACAACACCTTGGAGTTGTATAAGTGGTTCAACACAGAATGGTCACCAGACATGTACTTCGCTGACTTCGAGACGAAATGCAGAGAGCAAGCGCTTCATTGCGATTTCCCCATCACACTGGACAACGCAATCATCATGATGACTGTGGTCAAAACCAGCAACGTCGAGCTTCGGAATGAAATCATTAGAAATAATGGAGACTTGAAATCGGTAAGAGAAACAGTTAAGGCTTTTGAGATAGCAAGTGAAGGCAGTAAAATGATGAAAAACGGGGAGGAAGTCAACAGTCAAGACACAGGTGATCCAGAGTTGAAACAAGTTTCCACACCAGGACGGTTTAGCATGAGAAATAAAGGACCGAGTCGTACCGCTGACCCCTTGCAGGCACAGGCCAGGCCGTCTTGCACTAAGTGCGGGAATGAGGCACATGTCAACAAGAATACCTGCCCAGCTACTGGAAGGAGATGCCTCAAGTGTGGACGTCTGAATCACTTTGCCCGCGTGTGCAAGGGTGCAGCCAATGACAGGAAAGACAAGCGAGCCAATGCAGTGGAGTGTGAGCAGCAAAGCAACGCACACAGTGTGTCTCAAGAGGAGAACTTTTTAGAAGACGTGTATCTGTACCAGCTAAAGGAAGGAACATCACAGAATCCAACTGTCGCAGTTCACATCAATGGCATTCTCATCAGTCTACACCTGGACACGCAGGCTGATGTCACAGTAGTTACTGAAAAGCATTATGGGAAGATTAAGGCCAATTGTCCCCTACAGCAAACAAGCATAGCAATCAGGAGCTACTCCGGAGAAGGGAAGGGCCCGCTGCTACCGGTGCTAGGGAAATTCACTGCAACACTCACTCGAGGAGAGAAGGAGATAGCAGAGCCTGTGTATGTAGTTAAAGGTCAAGGTGACACAGCACTGCTAAGCCGTGGGGCAGCTGAACGGATGGGTCTTGTGGAATATCACCTGGACCTGACCTCAAGCACACCCCTGCCAGTCATGGGAGAAACTCGACAAGAGACTGTTGACCGAGTTGAGGAGTACAGGGATGTATTTTCAGGTTTAGGAAAGCTGAGAGGCGTCAAGGTGAAATTGCACGTGGATCCAGACGCAAAAGGCGCCGTGCAGAAACAGAGAAGAATATCCCTACCGCTCAAAGACAAATTTGATGAGATTCTTGACAAGTTGGAGGAAATGGATATCATAGAAGATGTCAGAGATGAGCCAAAAGAATGGTGCAGCAATGTTGTTCTTACCCCAAAGAAAGACGGAGAAAACATCAGGGCAAGTCTGGACATGACAGATGCCAACAAGTATATAAAGAGACCCAGACATGCCATCCCCACATTAAGAGAGCTGGAGACAAGACTTAATGGGGCCAAGTATTTCTCTCACCTAGACATGAACGATGGTTACATGAAGCTGACACTCGCCGAGTAAAGCAGGAAGCTTACCACATTTTACACTCACAGAGGGCTGAAACGCTTCAAAAGGCTGCATTTCGGGGTCAACAGCGCGGCAGAGATCTTTAATGAGGAGGTTCGCAAGGTTGTAGCACAGGAGCCAAATGCTGTCAGCATCTATGATGACATACTGGTCTTCGGCGCAACGCCCGAGGAACATGACAAAGCACTCAGGCATATATTCAAGCTGTGGCGCGAGCACGGGCTCACACTTAGCCTGAAGAAGAGCAGGCTCAACCTCCGAGCTGTGAAGTTCTTTGGAAAGGTGTTCTCAAGTGAAGGAATATCACCTGATCCAGATAAGGTAGCAGCCCTGAAGGCAGCAGGTCCTCCGCAGTCAGCCGCAGAGGTACGGTCCTTTCTATTCTTCGCTGGAGCAAATGCAGACTTCATGGAAGGATTTGCACAAGCCACTGCCCCGCTCAGAGAGCTGCTAAAGGTGAATGCTAAGTTCCAGTGGACGCCAGAGTGCCAAAGGTCATTTGAGCGGGTCCAAGAAATGCTGACGGATGACACAGTAATGGCATACTTTGATCCAGGACGGAAGACAAGGCTGAAGACCGATGCAGGCCCAGGTGGAATGGCAGCCACCATGAAGCAGTATGACCCTGAAGTCAAGAGATGGCGACCAGTCACTTATCGTTCAAGAGTATTCACTGACACCGAGAGCAGATACTCGCAGCTAGAGAAGGAAGCCAAAGCTGTAGAGTGGGGTATCTTTGCCAATCAGATATACCTTTACGGCATGGGAACACGTTTGAGGTTGACACCGACCACAAACCACTGGTACCACTGCTCTCAGGTTACAGAGCAACTGCACCACTCCGTATAGAGAGGATACGCGTCCGCCTTCAAGGCTTTAACTACCACATCAATTACGTACCCGGAAAGAAAGGGGGATCGGAGAACAATGAAGCAGACTACCATTCACGACATCCAGAGCCACTGGCTATGCAAAAGAGCCAGGCCTGTAAGAGCCAAGCTGAATTTGAGCTAAGAGAGACAGTGGAAGAGTTCGAGAAAGATATCATGGCTATAGTGAAATCATCAGTGCCTGAAGCAGTTACATGGCAGGAGCTGCTTGAAGAAACACTCTCGGACACTGAACTGTCAAACTTGAAGGAAGCCATAGCTAGAGGATACTTCACGGCGCAAGAGAAGAGAGCATTGGGGCCACAATATGACGCCATTTTCACAGAGTTGGCTGTAGTAGGAGGGCTGGTAGTCCGAGGTCCACGAATCGTAGTCCCCAGAATGCTGCGGGATAAGGTGGTCAAGCTCGCGCACGAAGGCCACCAGGGTATCACCAAGACTAAGGAGTACCTGCGTACCAGAGTGTGGTTTCCAGGGTTAGACAAAATGGTGGAGGCGCACATCCAGCACTGCCACCCATGCCAAGTCGTGAGCATGTCACAGGAGAGAGAGCCGTTGAGTATGACACCCTTGCCCAGCGAACCCTGGAAAGAGGTTGCCGTAGACTTCTGGGGCCCGATCCATACTGGAGAGTACCTGTTGGTTACAGTGTGCAAGCAGTCTAGATGGGCAGAAGTAGAATTTGTCACCTCCACTAGTGCCAGGGCGGTGATACCGAAGATGGATAAAACCTTCGCCTCGCTGGGCATACCAGTTTCTGTAAGCAGTGACAATGGACCTCCGTTCAACAGCCAGGACTTCCGTGACTTTAGCAAGTACTTGGGCTTTCGTCACGAGCGGAAGACGCCCCTGAATCCGCAAGCCAATGCAGAGGCCGAGCAGTTCATGAGAGTACTGAAGAAGCTGTACCAAATAAGCAAGTTGACGGGATCGAATTTCAAGCAAGAGCTATTCAGATTTCTTCGTGCCTACAGAGCAACACCTCATTGCACCACTAAAGTTGCTCCAGTAGATCTGATGTATTCTGGTCGCAAGTTCCGCACCAGGCTTCCCATTGGAGTAACTCCTCGTGAACATAACTTTGAAGAACTGTTCCAGAGAGATCTTGAGCAGAAAATGCAAATGAAAGGGTATGCGGACAACAAGAGGTATGTCAAACCCTCTGACATACAGGTGGGAGACTCTGTGCTAGTCCGAACAGAGGCAATTAACAAGGCCAAACCGGCCTATGAAGCAGAACCACTGCGGGTGCAATACAGGAAAGGCACCAGGGTGGTGGCCAAAAGGCCCGATGGCAGCTCTGTCACGAGGACCACAGCTCACTTTAAGAAAGTTTCCTTTGGATCGATGGAAGAAGCTCACAGGTGGTCCAGTTCAGAATGGCCAACAGAGCCTGTCAATGAATCA
>NW_027332296.1:0-3000 GCF_958299795.1 Porites lutea | reverse complement strand
AGCGAAATTTTACACAAATTTCGTTGACGTCGTACGTCAAACTACAACGATTTGGCAGTCTTTGAAGAACACGAATAGTTTTATGACCTTTTCTTCCTTATAAAACGATACATTTGTGAAAGCGGGAATATTTATGTGGCCAAAAATTAAAGGTATTGTTACAAATAAGCCCTATTGGCAATTTTTACTGTCGAAAAGTATGGGGATAAAATAATGCAAATTTTAACCGCGCGCTATTACTTAGAATTTAGCAAATTAACTCTCTACGGCATTACTAGGCCCCAATCTATTAGAAAATCGAAATAAATCTCTGGGCAAACGATTTTAAGTAGCCCGCAAGACCTCGTGTTCAACCCTAATTTTGGGAAAAATCACGACATTTGCATGCATAGGCGTACGAGCCGGGAGGGCGAGGGGGGCTGCAGCCCCCTCAAATTTTGGGCAACTCAGATTTTTTGGGCAGCAAGAGAAAATTTTGGCAAAGCCAGTTTTTAAAGGCGTTTCCATGTTTTTTTATTAGTCTAAAGAGACAAATATTTTCTTTTTTAATCTGAAAAAATCCTGAAGTCAGCGTAATAATCCAGTTACATTCTCTCGAGACACTCACAGTGGTTGCCTAGCACGTGATGAGTTTCTTGTTATAGGGAAGGGTATCATTTGTTGATTTACATATTTATATTTTTCTATTGTTGAGCACTGTACTGCACTGCACTGACTGGAATGGGCTCTTTCCAGTTGTGAATTGATTAGAATAAACTTCCGCATATCTTTCTAGAATCATCTCCGCTCGTAGAATAGTGTATGGCAGATAGCATCAGCAACAGTGGGTCTGAAAATGAAGAAGTGGCTGACTAGTACTCAGCTCGAATTACGAGAAGGATATTAAATTTGTTTAAAAATCTATCAAGCAATAATTTATTAAAGTAGACCGAAAAGTTTACAAAACCGCTAACAAGAGCGCCTCGATACATACTAATGAAATCCTTGTCTCTAGCAATCGGTCGGAGCTATCTCCATGACCATATCTTTTATACACGTTTTTAAAAGGATTGAAGCTACTATGAGGTGAAATTGGATGTCAAAAGAGCTTCGTTTTCTACAAATAACGGCCGAACAGCAAGATTTATTTTTACCATATTTATAACGATAAAAACTTCATCCCAAAATATCCCAATAACGCTCCTATAGATTCCGTTTTAACTTCACGAACATCGAGGGGACTATTGGAGAAAAAAGCTCCCGTGAACAATTCTGTAGGAACATTTCCCAGTGCCGAGAAATATTGCTGCAAGTAAAATAGACAATGGCGTCATTTCGTTGCTATGACAATTCCGATGTCATTAAAACCCTGCTCATGATAAATTTTCATCTTTATCTAATAAACCTATGGGAGCAATTTTTCCAAATGTTTGTCTATGGCGACGTAGTTATTCTCAAAATTAGGAGGTATTGACCCTGAAAAACTGAAAACTGTCATAGTATCGAGCCACCTTCATATGCCAGTGCGGCCTACGTTATTGCATCGTATGGCCCTCGTTTCTTTTCTACTGTTTCGTTAAAATTTGGGGAACTTGCGAGAATTTTTCGGGCAAATGTTTTACCACCCCCCTCCCCCCCCCCCCCCTGGCAAAAAATTGCCCGTACGCCTATGTTTGCATGGTTAAAAATAGCGTGACACGGCCAGTCACGGCAGTGTTACCTACAGATACGCTTTAAACAATTTACTTAAAGGCAAATTAAAAGCCAGCTCGAAACTAAATCTTTCAATAAACCTATCCTTATTGATTGCAGCATTTTCTTCAGATACAACATATAGCGTCCCCGGGATAGCGTCACACACTTTCATGTTCAGTTTCAGACTAGCGATTTCCCAAAAAATGGTATATAAACAGAAAAAATCTAAACTAAAACCGTTTACTGAATGAATTTTTGCATTGCGGGATATTTACGAATTAAATCCAAGCCAAACAATGCCATTTGGTTTATAAAAACTAATTTCCTTGAAGCAATTAAATATTTTTGACTAAGTATTGGTGCAATAGTTCTTAGAAGTTTTTACCCTTGCGGGCTCTCAAAACTGAAAAAGCTACGTGGATCGATGCCAAAGAGGAGCCTATATACTTATGAATCATGAAGCTACTGGCTCTATATATGACCCATTAAAACAAACTAAGAAGGCACTTTGGTGCTTTGCCAGGGTTACCATTAACTCAGTTTCGGGCTGTTTTCGACGTTTCAGTGGAAAATTCTTGAAACAAATGGAACGTCTGAAAAGGCATTCCTATTTTCCTGGTTGGAAAATTCCAGACGGAAATTCGGATTTCATGTCTTCACTGCCTTTTTTGAATATTAGTTTCAGGCTTTCGCGGCCGTTTTTCGTTAATTCTGTTCACCATTTGCCTAAACCGTGAAGCGACCAGTTTACCCATGTAAATAGTAGAAAAGCCTTGTGTCCAAAAGCCTGCGATACAGCTTCCTCTCATCCCTATCTGCCGCTAGGGGACATTTCGTCAAAGAGCGGTGAGAGGTGGGTGTATCGCAGAATATGCGTTATATATCATAGTAGATCGTAGCAATGAAAGATCGTTGCAACATCTCTAATTACTTTTTAAGAGACACCAACAGCGAACTCGCTATTCCTCTACCCCAGACAAATTTTAAAAAACAGTTTTTCTGGAGCAGTTCTTGGAAATGGCCTTCCTATTCACCAGCGGCAGGCGAAGTCTCTTAGGCTTTTGACTAGGGCTGGCTGCAAACAATTCTTCCGGAGATCTACACGGTACTTACGTAGTAGACTAAGGCACTCACTCTCATTCGGTTTTGTGACAAATAATGATAATAATACTAATAATAACTTATTATTTATTATTTATAAGGCGCAAAATAGCATTTAATTATGCGCAAAGGTAAGGTTTGGAGGCCTTGATTCTTAAAAAGGTTATACAATTCCAAGCGTCTTGAACATGGTAATGAAATGGCTGGTTTTGTCTTAAATAGAGT
>NW_027332295.1:0-2000 GCF_958299795.1 Porites lutea | reverse complement strand
TTTCCCTTCGTAGATAAGCCCCTCCAAAAATAAGCCCTTCAAAGGGCCTTTGAAAAATATAAGCCCCGGGGCTTATTTTCGGAATTTAACGGTATTTTAAGAATTACATATAATGTACTATCTGGAACGTTACTGCCCTAGCAAAAGTTTATACGCGTGTATCTGCTCCACACTCAAATCGTCTTTGATGTGCATTGTTTAATCATTAGGAACCGAAAGATGAAAGAGAAGATGAAGACGAAACTGAGGAGGAGGAAGAAAAGGATAAGAAGGTCAATCAAGAATTTTTAGTTTGTGCATTTGAATGTCTTGGACGGTCATGGCCAAAAAATGCAGTAGACTCACAAGGTAATTTATGAAAAAATTGTTGTAAATTCTGCGAGCTGCGATAGAATGTTTTGTTGGGGTAATTTTCCCCCAGCTTTGGAAAGCATAAAACTGCTGTCAACCTCCTAGAGGTTGTTCATGAAATGCTTTGATGTGTAGTTGATACCGTTAATTAATATGAAAGGTCTTCATAAGCAAAGGACATCATTACTCAAGTTGATTTCCTCTTAGTACTTTAACAACTGGTCCTTAATAATTTTACTCTACGAAAGGCGAAAAAATTGTATTGTGCCGGATATTACCCTGCGTGGCAGACACCCTGCGTAACAGGCGTTAAAAGAGGAAGGGTGGATCCGGGTGCGCACGCGCGAGAGCGCCAGGAGGGGGAAGTGAGGAACGCTGCCCGCGTTCCCGTCCTCTCTTCTCCCTTGCCCTTCCGTTTGGAACGCCTGACGTGCAGGATAGCCAGATATTAGTGATTGCTTCTGGCATAGAAAATAAAACAACTTTACATGAATGAGAAAGCTTTTTGAGACTATTTGATGGGAAACGTCATATCACACACACGCCTGCGCACAGGATAGCATTTTTTGAGCGAAGCTAAAATATCAAATCCGCACTTCTCCCGCTTCCTACTCCCCTTAAAGTAAATACCATTGTATCAGATAACCATGAAATTTGAAAATAATAATGATAAATTAAGAGTAGAGTACATTTGTTTGTATATCAATAGAATATTTGTCTAAATGCCTATCATTACCGTGACTTCAAGTGCTCCAATTTTCCCTCTTTTTTGTACCATTTTTTCTCACAGATAAATATGGAGAACGTTTCTGCTCAATACTCACAACTGCTCTCACTTCAAACACGTGGAAAGTACAAGTCGTTTTACTGGCGGCCATTAAGTTGTTTATTGAGAGGTTAGTTTTTATTGTTATTGTTATTTTTGTTTGTTTATTTTTTAAAGGCTTGTTTCTCGTTCATTACACATGTTGGATATGATGATTTTTTCCTCGCTTATTTTCTTGCTCATCAGAATGGACTGGACTTATGGAACTCCGGACGGGGGAGGAGAGGAGAGTATTGACAGGATATCAATGCTGAGAAATCTTCTTGAACAGTTCATACCACCCGTCTGTGAATGTTTAGGTTTGTTACATCGTTCGCGACGATACAACGTTTAAACGTTCTCTTTAACCGTCTATATTGTCTTCTGTGGAATATCATGTTCTTCCAATCTAACCTCTTGTTGTTCTGCTTGGAAATGATACACAAATGAATTTTGTTTAATTGATGTGTTGCCTCGAAATTTTATGTTTGTTTTTTTGTTTACTTTCCTCCTTATATAGAAGTTAAAAAGTATGCTGCAGTACGCCTTGGAGCTGTTGATGTATTGGACGCGGTACACTCGGCCCTTAAAGGTAAAAGCCTGCTAGCTCGTTTGCCATATCAACGTGCAAACAGTTTGGAAGTATTCTTTTTATCACAACTCCATAAAAGCTGACTTTAAATTTGCTTTTAGTTTCTGCCCTTACGATGGAGAGTTTCATGACGTTTTTGAACAGTTTTGTTCTGTAGATTTTTTTCTTTGATTAGGGTATCATCCAAGACTGGCGAAAACCAACGGAAAACTTAGAGTCATCGTAGTTGGCTTTTTTCCAAAACGGCTATCT
>NW_027332294.1:0-19810 GCF_958299795.1 Porites lutea | reverse complement strand
CCACTGAAACAATCTAAGCCAACACTGCTCAACAATACCAAGTCCTAAAACCAGCAGTTCAACTGCTTGCTGACTAGGAACATTATCAACAGGGTGGGTCATTGCTTGCATGCAAACAGCACAAACAAACTGCATAAGAGTGCAAAAACACATCAAACTTTACAACAACCCCACTTCCCTGGAATTTAACCAGGCTACCCCAAATGCATACCAGACGATAGCCCCGTGTCTGTGCAACAACATGGCACCCAGCCAGACACAACCCACCCTTAATTTGAGTGAGACATTGACCTTTGAAAGACAGGGGTAGCCCCGGTACAAAAACTCAGCGAATCCGCCCTCTAGCACAAAGCATAGTCTTCACAACAACCCCACCCCCCTGGAATTTAACCAGGCTACCCCAAATGCATACCAGATGATAGCCC
The DNA here is from genome assembly GCF_958299795.1 of Porites lutea. NCBI lineage: Eukaryota > Metazoa > Cnidaria > Anthozoa > Scleractinia > Poritidae > Porites > Porites lutea. Next base: position 19,385 of record NW_027332294.1, on the reverse strand, counting down.
TGTGTCTGTGCAACAACATGACACCCAGCCAGACACAACCCCCCCTTAATTTGAGGGAGACATTGAGCTTTGAAAGACAGGGGTAAGCCCAGCTACAAAAACCCAGCGAATCTGCACTCTAGCACAAAGCATAGTCTTTACAACAACCCCACCCCCCTGGAATTTAACCAGGCTACCCCAAATGCATACCAGATGATAGCCCTGTGTCTGTGCAACAACATGACACCCAGCCAGACACAACCCCCCCTTAATTTGAGGGAGACATTGAGCTTTGAAAGACAGGGGTAAGCCCAGCTACAAAAACCCAGCGAATCTGCACTCTAGCACAAAGCATAGTCTTTACAACAACCCCACTCCCCTGGAATTTAACCAGGCTACCCCAAATGCATACCAGATGATAGCCCTGTGTCTGTGCAACAACATGACACCCAGCCAGACACAACCCCCCCTTAATTTGAGGGAGACATTGAGCTTTGAAAGACAGGGGTAAGCCCAGCTACAAAAACCCAGCGAATCTGCACTCTAGCACAAAGCATAGTCTTTACAACAACCCCACCCCCCTGGAATTTAACCAGGCTACCCCAAATGCATACCAGATGATAGCCCTGTGTCTGTGCAACAACATGACACCCAGCCAGACACAACCCCCCCCTTAATTTGAGGGAGACATTGAGCTTTGAAAGACAGGGGTAAGCCCAGCTACAAAAACCCAGCGAATCTGCACTCTAGCACAAAGCATAGTCTTTACAACAACCCCACCCCCCTGGAATTTAACCAGGCTACCCCAAATGCATACCAGATGATAGCCCTGTGTCTGTGCAACAACATGACACCCAGCCAGACACAACCCCCCCCTTAATTTGAGGGAGACATTGAGCTTTGAAAGACAGGGGTAAGCCCAGCTACAAAAACCCAGCGAATCTGCACTCTAGCACAAAGCATAGTCTTTACAACAACCCCACCCCCCTGGAATTTAACCAGGCTACCCCAAATGCATACCAGATGATAGCCCTGTGTCTGTGCAACAACATGACACCCAGCCAGACACAACCCCCCCTTAATTTGAGGGAGACATTGAGCTTTGAAAGACAGGGGTAAGCCCAGCTACAAAAACCCAGCGAATCTGCACTCTAGCACAAAGCATAGTCTTTACAACAACCCCACCCCCCTGGAATTTAACCAGGCTACCCCAAATGCATACCAGATGATAGCCCTGTGTCTGTGCAACAACATGACACTTAGTTTGACGGAAGCCCCCCTCAAAAAATATTATCTGGGCCAACGGGGGCAACAGCCCGTCCCTACGGGACGGACTGTTGCCCCCCTCGTGCAAATTTTCTGGAATTTGCACTGATTTCTGTCACTTGCAGGAAGTTATTTGAAGCCCATGGTTAAGAGGTGAGGGTGGTTAGTCCTGAAGAGCGAGATTGTTATTTTTACACTAAAAGTATCAGGGCTTTAAGCAAATTAAGTTTTAAAAGATTGCCTGCAATGTGCTGGACTTGACTTAAGATTTCAGGCAACCCGGTTTTCAAAACTCCAGGTAGATATCTCCAATTATTGACCTTTCTGCATCTTAACTGTCAATTCCTACTAACATTTTTATTTTTTACAGTGAAAGAGGTATTTGGATGGTGAATCCCTGGAGATATATACCTGGTTTTTTGAAAACCGGGCTACTAAAAAATGTCAGTCTCTCACACTGATTGTTAATTTGATGGCCCTTGTTACTTGAAAAGTAAAATCTCACCTCAAAAAGAAATTATTGAATACATGAGCTTCCATTTGATAGAATCATCTGTCTTGAAAGTAACAAAAGTGAAGTTTTCCTCATTAATCTGGAAAATAAGGCATTTTAAGAAGCAATTTTTAGTGTCGGTGTCACCGATTGCAAAGCCAATTCCCCAGTTCACCCCATTTTTAATTGAAGCTGGTCTCCCACTGAAACAATCTAAGCCAACACTGCTCAACAATACCAAGTCCTAAAACCAGCAGTTCAACTGCTTGCTGACTAGGAACATTATCAACAGGGTGGGTCATTGCTTGCATGCAAACAGCACAAACAAACTGCATAAGAGTGCAAAAACACATCAAACTTTACAACAACCCCACTTCCCTGGAATTTAACCAGGCTACCCCAAATGCATACCAGACGATAGCCCCGTGTCTGTGCAACAACATGGCACCCAGCCAGACACAACCCACCCTTAATTTGAGTGAGACATTGACCTTTGAAAGACAGGGGTAGCCCCGGTACAAAAACTCAGCGAATCCGCCCTCTAGCACAAAGCATAGTCTTTACAACAACCCCACCCCCCTGGAATTTAACCAGGCTACCCCAAATGCATACCAGATGATAGCCCTGTGTCTGTGCAACAACATGACACCCAGCCAGACACAACCCCCCCTTAATTTGAGGGAGACATTGAGCTTTGAAAGACAGGGGTAAGCCCAGCTACAAAAACCCAGCGAATCTGCACTCTAGCACAAAGCATAGTCTTTACAACAACCCCACCCCCCTGGAATTTAACCAGGCTACCCCAAATGCATACCAGATGATAGCCCTGTGTCTGTGCAACAACATGACACCCAGCCAGACACAACTCCCCCTTAATTTGAGGGAGACATTGAGCTTTGAAAGACAGGGGTAAGCCCAGCTACAAAAACCCAGCGAATCTGCACTCTAGCACAAAGCATAGTCTTTACAACAACCCCACCCCCCTGGAATTTAACCAGGCTACCCCAAATGCATACCAGATGATAGCCCTGTGTCTGTGCAACAACATGACACTTAGTTTGACGGAAGCCCCCCTCAAAAAATATTATCTGGGCCAACGGGGGCAACAGCCCGTCCCTACGGGACGGACTGTTGCCCCCCTCGTGCAAATTTTCTGGAATTTGCACTGATTTCTGTCACTTGCAGGAAGTTATTTGAAGCCCATGGTTAAGAGGTGAGGGTGGTTAGTCCTGAAGAGCGAGATTGTTATTTTTACACTAAAAGTATCAGGGCTTTAAGCAAATTAAGTTTTAAAAGATTGCCTGCAATGTGCTGGACTTGACTTAAGATTTCAGGCAACCCGGTTTTCAAAACTCCAGGTAGATATCTCCAATTATTGACCTTTCTGCATCTTAACTGTCAATTCCTACTAACATTTTTATTTTTTACAGTGAAAGAGGTATTTGGATGGTGAATCCCTGGAGATATATACCTGGTTTTTTGAAAACCGGGCTACTAAAAAATGTCAGTCTCTCACACTGATTGTTAATTTGATGGCCCTTGTTACTTGAAAAGTAAAATCTCACCTCAAAAAGAAATTATTGAATACATGAGCTTCCATTTGATAGAATCATCTGTCTTGAAAGTAACAAAAGTGAAGTTTTCCTCATTAATCTGGAAAATAAGGCATTTTAAGAAGCAATTTTTAGTGTCGGTGTCACCGATTGCAAAGCCAATTCCCCAGTTCACCCCATTTTTAATTGAAGCTGGTCTCCCACTGAAACAATCTAAGCCAACACTGCTCAACAATACCAAGTCCTAAAACCAGCAGTTCAACTGCTTGCTGACTAGGAACATTATCAACAGGGTGGGTCATTGCTTGCATGCAAACAGCACAAACAAACTGCATAAGAGTGCAAAAACACATCAAACTTTACAACAACCCCACTTCCCTGGAATTTAACCAGGCTACCCCAAATGCATACCAGACGATAGCCCCGTGTCTGTGCAACAACATGGCACCCAGCCAGACACAACCCACCCTTAATTTGAGTGAGACATTGACCTTTGAAAGACAGGGGTAGCCCCGGTACAAAAACTCAGCGAATCCGCCCTCTAGCACAAAGCATAGTCTTCACAACAACCCCACCCCCCTGGAATTTAACCAGGCTACCCCAAATGCATACCAGATGATAGCCCTGTGTCTGTGCAACAACATGACACCCAGCCAGACACAACCCCCCCTTAATTTGAGGGAGACATTGAGCTTTGAAAGACAGGGGTAAGCCCAGCTACAAAAACCCAGCGAATCTGCACTCTAGCACAAAGCATAGTCTTTACAACAACCCCACCCCCCTGGAATTTAACCAGGCTACCCCAAATGCATACCAGATGATAGCCCTGTGTCTGTGCAACAACATGACACCCAGCCAGACACAACCCCCCCTTAATTTGAGGGAGACATTGAGCTTTGAAAGACAGGGGTAAGCCCAGCTACAAAAACCCAGCGAATCTGCACTCTAGCACAAAGCATAGTCTTTACAACAACCCCACCCCCCTGGAATTTAACCAGGCTACCCCAAATGCATACCAGATGATAGCCCTGTGTCTGTGCAACAACATGACACTTAGTTTGACGGAAGCCCCCCTCAAAAAATATTATCTGGGCCAACGGGGGCAACAGCCCGTCCCTACGGGACGGACTGTTGCCCCCCTCGTGCAAATTTTCTGGAATTTGCACTGATTTCTGTCACTTGCAGGAAGTTATTTGAAGCCCATGGTTAAGAGGTGAGGGTGGTTAGTCCTGAAGAGCGAGATTGTTATTTTTACACTAAAAGTATCAGGGCTTTAAGCAAATTAAGTTTTAAAAGATTGCCTGCAATGTGCTGGACTTGACTTAAGATTTCAGGCAACCCGGTTTTCAAAACTCCAGGTAGATATCTCCAATTATTGACCTTTCTGCATCTTAACTGTCAATTCCTACTAACATTTTTATTTTTTACAGTGAAAGAGGTATTTGGATGGTGAATCCCTGGAGATATATACCTGGTTTTTTGAAAACCGGGCTACTAAAAAATGTCAGTCTCTCACACTGATTGTTAATTTGATGGCCCTTGTTACTTGAAAAGTAAAATCTCACCTCAAAAAGAAATTATTGAATACATGAGCTTCCATTTGATAGAATCATCTGTCTTGAAAGTAACAAAAGTGAAGTTTTCCTCATTAATCTGGAAAATAAGGCATTTTAAGAAGCAATTTTTAGTGTCGGTGTCACCGATTGCAAAGCCAATTCCCCAGTTCACCCCATTTTTAATTGAAGCTGGTCTCCCACTGAAACAATCTAAGCCAACACTGCTCAACAATACCAAGTCCTAAAACCAGCAGTTCAACTGCTTGCTGACTAGGAACATTATCAACAGGGTGGGTCATTGCTTGCATGCAAACAGCACAAACAAACTGCATAAGAGTGCAAAAACACATCAAACTTTACAACAACCCCACTTCCCTGGAATTTAACCAGGCTACCCCAAATGCATACCAGACGATAGCCCCGTGTCTGTGCAACAACATGGCACCCAGCCAGACACAACCCACCCTTAATTTGAGTGAGACATTGACCTTTGAAAGACAGGGGTAGCCCCGGTACAAAAACTCAGCGAATCCGCCCTCTAGCACAAAGCATAGTCTTTACAACAACCCCACCCCCCTGGAATTTAACCAGGCTACCCCAAATGCATACCAGATGATAGCCCTGTGTCTGTGCAACAACATGACACCCAGCCAGACACAACCCCCCCTTAATTTGAGGGAGACATTGAGCTTTGAAAGACAGGGGTAAGCCCAGCTACAAAAACCCAGCGAATCTGCACTCTAGCACAAAGCATAGTCTTTACAACAACCCCACCCCCCTGGAATTTAACCAGGCTACCCCAAATGCATACCAGATGATAGCCCTGTGTCTGTGCAACAACATGACACCCAGCCAGACACAACTCCCCCTTAATTTGAGGGAGACATTGAGCTTTGAAAGACAGGGGTAAGCCCAGCTACAAAAACCCAGCGAATCTGCACTCTAGCACAAAGCATAGTCTTTACAACAACCCCACCCCCCTGGAATTTAACCAGGCTACCCCAAATGCATACCAGATGATAGCCCTGTGTCTGTGCAACAACATGACACTTAGTTTGACGGAAGCCCCCCTCAAAAAATATTATCTGGGCCAACGGGGGCAACAGCCCGTCCCTACGGGACGGACTGTTGCCCCCCTCGTGCAAATTTTCTGGAATTTGCACTGATTTCTGTCACTTGCAGGAAGTTATTTGAAGCCCATGGTTAAGAGGTGAGGGTGGTTAGTCCTGAAGAGCGAGATTGTTATTTTTACACTAAAAGTATCAGGGCTTTAAGCAAATTAAGTTTTAAAAGATTGCCTGCAATGTGCTGGACTTGACTTAAGATTTCAGGCAACCCGGTTTTCAAAACTCCAGGTAGATATCTCCAATTATTGACCTTTCTGCATCTTAACTGTCAATTCCTACTAACATTTTTATTTTTTACAGTGAAAGAGGTATTTGGATGGTGAATCCCTGGAGATATATACCTGGTTTTTTGAAAACCGGGCTACTAAAAAATGTCAGTCTCTCACACTGATTGTTAATTTGATGGCCCTTGTTACTTGAAAAGTAAAATCTCACCTCAAAAAGAAATTATTGAATACATGAGCTTCCATTTGATAGAATCATCTGTCTTGAAAGTAACAAAAGTGAAGTTTTCCTCATTAATCTGGAAAATAAGGCATTTTAAGAAGCAATTTTTAGTGTCGGTGTCACCGATTGCAAAGCCAATTCCCCAGTTCACCCCATTTTTAATTGAAGCTGGTCTCCCACTGAAACAATCTAAGCCAACACTGCTCAACAATACCAAGTCCTAAAACCAGCAGTTCAACTGCTTGCTGACTAGGAACATTATCAACAGGGTGGGTCATTGCTTGCATGCAAACAGCACAAACAAACTGCATAAGAGTGCAAAAACACATCAAACTTTACAACAACCCCACTTCCCTGGAATTTAACCAGGCTACCCCAAATGCATACCAGACGATAGCCCCGTGTCTGTGCAACAACATGGCACCCAGCCAGACACAACCCACCCTTAATTTGAGTGAGACATTGACCTTTGAAAGACAGGGGTAGCCCCGGTACAAAAACTCAGCGAATCCGCCCTCTAGCACAAAGCATAGTCTTCACAACAACCCCACCCCCCTGGAATTTAACCAGGCTACCCCAAATGCATACCAGATGATAGCCCTGTGTCTGTGCAACAACATGACACCCAGCCAGACACAACCCCCCCTTAATTTGAGGGAGACATTGAGCTTTGAAAGACAGGGGTAAGCCCAGCTACAAAAACCCAGCGAATCTGCACTCTAGCACAAAGCATAGTCTTTACAACAACCCCACCCCCCCTGGAATTTAACCAGGCTACCACCCCCCAAATGCATACCAGATGATAGCCCTGTGTCTGTGCAACAACATGACACCCAGCCAGACACAACCCCCCCTTAATTTGAGGGAGACATTGAGCTTTGAAAGACAGGGGTAAGCCCAGCTACAAAAACCCAGCGAATCTGCACTCTAGCACAAAGCATAGTCTTTACAACAACCCCACTCCCCTGGAATTTAACCAGGCTACCCCAAATGCATACCAGATGATAGCCCTGTGTCTGTGCAACAACATGACACCCAGCCAGACACAACCCCCCCTTAATTTGAGGGAGACATTGAGCTTTGAAAGACAGGGGTAAGCCCAGCTACAAAAACCCAGCGAATCTGCACTCTAGCACAAAGCATAGTCTTTACAACAACCCCACCCCCCCTGGAATTTAACCAGGCTACCCCAAATGCATACCAGATGATAGCCCTGTGTCTGTGCAACAACATGACACCCAGCCAGACACAACCCCCCCTTAATTTGAGGGAGACATTGAGCTTTGAAAGACAGGGGTAAGCCCAGCTACAAAAACCCAGCGAATCTGCACTCTAGCACAAAGCATAGTCTTTACAACAACCCCACCCCCCCTGGAATTTAACCAGGCTACCCCAAATGCATACCAGATGATAGCCCTGTGTCTGTGCAACAACATGACACCCAGCCAGACACAACCCCCCCTTAATTTGAGGGAGACATTGAGCTTTGAAAGACAGGGGTAAGCCCAGCTACAAAAACCCAGCGAATCTGCACTCTAGCACAAAGCATAGTCTTTACAACAACCCCACCCCCCCTGGAATTTAACCAGGCTACCCCAAATGCATACCAGATGATAGCCCTGTGTCTGTGCAACAACATGACACCCAGCCAGACACAACCCCCCCTTAATTTGAGGGAGACATTGAGCTTTGAAAGACAGGGGTAAGCCCAGCTACAAAAACCCAGCGAATCTGCACTCTAGCACAAAGCATAGTCTTTACAACAACCCCACCCCCCTGGAACTTAACCAGGCTACCCCAAATGCATACCAGATGATAGCCCTGTGTCTGTGCAACAACATGACACCCAGCCAGACACAACTCCCCCTTAATTTGAGGGAGACATTGAGCTTTGAAAGACAGGGGTAAGCCCAGCTACAAAAACCCAGCGAATCTGCACTCTAGCACAAAGCATAGTCTTTACAACAACCCCACCCCCCTGGAACTTAACCAGGCTACCCCAAATGCATACCAGATGATAGCCCTGTGTCTGTGCAACAACATGACACCCAGCCAGACACAACCCCCCCTTAATTTGAGGGAGACATTGAGCTTTGAAAGACAGGGGTAAGCCCAGCTACAAAAACCCAGCGAATCTGCACTCTAGCACAAAGCATAGTCTTTACAACAACCCCACCCCCCTGGAATTTAACCAGGCTACCCCAAATGCATACCAGATGATAGCCCTGTGTCTGTGCAACAACATGACACCCAGCCAGACACAACCCCCCCTTAATTTGAGGGAGACATTGAGCTTTGAAAGACAGGGGTAAGCCCAGCTACAAAAACCCAGCGAATCTGCACTCTAGCACAAAGCATAGTCTTTACAACAACCCCACCCCCCTGGAATTTAACCAGGCTACCCCAAATGCATACCAGATGATAGCCCTGTGTCTGTGCAACAACATGACACTTAGTTTGACGGAAGCCCCCCTCAAAAAATATTATCTGGGCCAACGGGGGCAACAGCCCGTCCCTACGGGACGGACTGTTGCCCCCCTCGTGCAAATTTTCTGGAATTTGCACTGATTTCTGTCACTTGCAGGAAGTTATTTGAAGCCCATGGTTAAGAGGTGAGGGTGGTTAGTCCTGAAGAGCGAGATTGTTATTTTTACACTAAAAGTATCAGGGCTTTAAGCAAATTAAGTTTTAAAAGATTGCCTGCAATGTGCTGGACTTGACTTAAGATTTCAGGCAACCCGGTTTTCAAAACTCCAGGTAGATATCTCCAATTATTGACCTTTCTGCATCTTAACTGTCAATTCCTACTAACATTTTTATTTTTTACAGTGAAAGAGGTATTTGGATGGTGAATCCCTGGAGATATATACCTGGTTTTTTGAAAACCGGGCTACTAAAAAATGTCAGTCTCTCACACTGATTGTTAATTTGATGGCCCTTGTTACTTGAAAAGTAAAATCTCACCTCAAAAAGAAATTATTGAATACATGAGCTTCCATTTGATAGAATCATCTGTCTTGAAAGTAACAAAAGTGAAGTTTTCCTCATTAATCTGGAAAATAAGGCATTTTAAGAAGCAATTTTTAGTGTCGGTGTCACCGATTGCAAAGCCAATTCCCCAGTTCACCCCATTTTTAATTGAAGCTGGTCTCCCACTGAAACAATCTAAGCCAACACTGCTCAACAATACCAAGTCCTAAAACCAGCAGTTCAACTGCTTGCTGACTAGGAACATTATCAACAGGGTGGGTCATTGCTTGCATGCAAACAGCACAAACAAACTGCATAAGAGTGCAAAAACACATCAAACTTTACAACAACCCCACTTCCCTGGAATTTAACCAGGCTACCCCAAATGCATACCAGACGATAGCCCCGTGTCTGTGCAACAACATGGCACCCAGCCAGACACAACCCACCCTTAATTTGAGTGAGACATTGACCTTTGAAAGACAGGGGTAGCCCCGGTACAAAAACTCAGCGAATCCGCCCTCTAGCACAAAGCATAGTCTTCACAACAACCCCACCCCCCTGGAATTTAACCAGGCTACCCCAAATGCATACCAGATGATAGCCCTGTGTCTGTGCAACAACATGACACCCAGCCAGACACAACCCGCCCTTAATTTGAGGGAGACATTGAGCTTTGAAAGACAGGGGTAAGCCCAGCTACAAAAACCCAGCGAATCTGCACTCTAGCACAAAGCATAGTCTTTACAACAACCCCACCCCCCTGGAATTTAACCAGGCTACCCCAAATGCATACCAGATGATAGCCCTGTGTCTGTGCAACAACATGACACCCAGCCAGACACAACCCCCCCTTAATTTGAGGGAGACATTGAGCTTTGAAAGACAGGGGTAAGCCCAGCTACAAAAACCCAGCGAATCTGCACTCTAGCACAAAGCATAGTCTTTACAACAACCCCACCCCCCTGGAATTTAACCAGGCTACCCCAAATGCATACCAGATGATAGCCCTGTGTCTGTGCAACAACATGACACCCAGCCAGACACAACCCCCCCTTAATTTGAGGGAGACATTGAGCTTTGAAAGACAGGGGTAAGCCCAGCTACAAAAACCCAGCGAATCTGCACTCTAGCACAAAGCATAGTCTTTACAACAACCCCACCCCCCTGGAATTTAACCAGGCTACCCCAAATGCATACCAGATGATAGCCCTGTGTCTGTGCAACAACATGACACCCAGCCAGACACAACCCCCCCTTAATTTGAGGGAGACATTGAGCTTTGAAAGACAGGGGTAAGCCCAGCTACAAAAACCCAGCGAATCTGCACTCTAGCACAAAGCATAGTCTTTACAACAACCCCACCCCCCTGGAACTTAACCAGGCTACCCCAAATGCATACCAGATGATAGCCCTGTGTCTGTGCAACAACATGACACCCAGCCAGACACAACTCCCCCTTAATTTGAGGGAGACATTGAGCTTTGAAAGACAGGGGTAAGCCCAGCTACAAAAACCCAGCGAATCTGCACTCTAGCACAAAGCATAGTCTTTACAACAACCCCACCCCCCTGGAACTTAACCAGGCTACCCCAAATGCATACCAGATGATAGCCCTGTGTCTGTGCAACAACATGACACCCAGCCAGACACAACCCCCCCTTAATTTGAGGGAGACATTGAGCTTTGAAAGACAGGGGTAAGCCCAGCTACAAAAACCCAGCGAATCTGCACTCTAGCACAAAGCATAGTCTTTACAACAACCCCACCCCCCTGGAATTTAACCAGGCTACCCCAAATGCATACCAGATGATAGCCCTGTGTCTGTGCAACAACATGACACCCAGCCAGACACAACCCCCCCTTAATTTGAGGGAGACATTGAGCTTTGAAAGACAGGGGTAAGCCCAGCTACAAAAACCCAGCGAATCTGCACTCTAGCACAAAGCATAGTCTTTACAACAACCCCACCCCCCTGGAATTTAACCAGGCTACCCCAAATGCATACCAGATGATAGCCCTGTGTCTGTGCAACAACATGACACTTAGTTTGACGGAAGCCCCCCTCAAAAAATATTATCTGGGCCAACGGGGGCAACAGCCCGTCCCTACGGGACGGACTGTTGCCCCCCTCGTGCAAATTTTCTGGAATTTGCACTGATTTCTGTCACTTGCAGGAAGTTATTTGAAGCCCATGGTTAAGAGGTGAGGGTGGTTAGTCCTGAAGAGCGAGATTGTTATTTTTACACTAAAAGTATCAGGGCTTTAAGCAAATTAAGTTTTAAAAGATTGCCTGCAATGTGCTGGACTTGACTTAAGATTTCAGGCAACCCGGTTTTCAAAACTCCAGGTAGATATCTCCAATTATTGACCTTTCTGCATCTTAACTGTCAATTCCTACTAACATTTTTATTTTTTACAGTGAAAGAGGTATTTGGATGGTGAATCCCTGGAGATATATACCTGGTTTTTTGAAAACCGGGCTACTAAAAAATGTCAGTCTCTCACACTGATTGTTAATTTGATGGCCCTTGTTACTTGAAAAGTAAAATCTCACCTCAAAAAGAAATTATTGAATACATGAGCTTCCATTTGATAGAATCATCTGTCTTGAAAGTAACAAAAGTGAAGTTTTCCTCATTAATCTGGAAAATAAGGCATTTTAAGAAGCAATTTTTAGTGTCGGTGTCACCGATTGCAAAGCCAATTCCCCAGTTCACCCCATTTTTAATTGAAGCTGGTCTCCCACTGAAACAATCTAAGCCAACACTGCTCAACAATACCAAGTCCTAAAACCAGCAGTTCAACTGCTTGCTGACTAGGAACATTATCAACAGGGTGGGTCATTGCTTGCATGCAAACAGCACAAACAAACTGCATAAGAGTGCAAAAACACATCAAACTTTACAACAACCCCACTTCCCTGGAATTTAACCAGGCTACCCCAAATGCATACCAGACGATAGCCCCGTGTCTGTGCAACAACATGGCACCCAGCCAGACACAACCCACCCTTAATTTGAGTGAGACATTGACCTTTGAAAGACAGGGGTAGCCCCGGTACAAAAACTCAGCGAATCCGCCCTCTAGCACAAAGCATAGTCTTCACAACAACCCCACCCCCCTGGAATTTAACCAGGCTACCCCAAATGCATACCAGATGATAGCCCTGTGTCTGTGCAACAACATGACACCCAGCCAGACACAACCCCCCCTTAATTTGAGGGAGACATTGAGCTTTGAAAGACAGGGGTAAGCCCAGCTACAAAAACCCAGCGAATCTGCACTCTAGCACAAAGCATAGTCTTTACAACAACCCCACCCCCCTGGAATTTAACCAGGCTACCCCAAATGCATACCAGATGATAGCCCTGTGTCTGTGCAACAACATGACACCCAGCCAGACACAACCCCCCCTTAATTTGAGGGAGACATTGAGCTTTGAAAGACAGGGGTAAGCCCAGCTACAAAAACCCAGCGAATCTGCACTCTAGCACAAAGCATAGTCTTTACAACAACCCCACTCCCCTGGAATTTAACCAGGCTACCCCAAATGCATACCAGATGATAGCCCTGTGTCTGTGCAACAACATGACACCCAGCCAGACACAACCCCCCCTTAATTTGAGGGAGACATTGAGCTTTGAAAGACAGGGGTAAGCCCAGCTACAAAAACCCAGCGAATCTGCACTCTAGCACAAAGCATAGTCTTTACAACAACCCCACCCCCCTGGAATTTAACCAGGCTACCCCAAATGCATACCAGATGATAGCCCTGTGTCTGTGCAACAACATGACACCCAGCCAGACACAACCCCCCCTTAATTTGAGGGAGACATTGAGCTTTGAAAGACAGGGGTAAGCCCAGCTACAAAAACCCAGCGAATCTGCACTCTAGCACAAAGCATAGTCTTTACAACAACCCCACCCCCCTGGAATTTAACCAGGCTACCCCAAATGCATACCAGATGATAGCCCTGTGTCTGTGCAACAACATGACACCCAGCCAGACACAACCCCCCCTTAATTTGAGGGAGACATTGAGCTTTGAAAGACAGGGGTAAGCCCAGCTACAAAAACCCAGCGAATCTGCACTCTAGCACAAAGCATAGTCTTTACAACAACCCCACCCCCCTGGAATTTAACCAGGCTACCCCAAATGCATACCAGATGATAGCCCTGTGTCTGTGCAACAACATGACACCCAGCCAGACACAACCCCCCCTTAATTTGAGGGAGACATTGAGCTTTGAAAGACAGGGGTAAGCCCAGCTACAAAAACCCAGCGAATCTGCACTCTAGCACAAAGCATAGTCTTTACAACAACCCCACCCCCCTGGAACTTAACCAGGCTACCCCAAATGCATACCAGATGATAGCCCTGTGTCTGTGCAACAACATGACACCCAGCCAGACACAACTCCCCCTTAATTTGAGGGAGACATTGAGCTTTGAAAGACAGGGGTAAGCCCAGCTACAAAAACCCAGCGAATCTGCACTCTAGCACAAAGCATAGTCTTTACAACAACCCCACCCCCCTGGAACTTAACCAGGCTACCCCAAATGCATACCAGATGATAGCCCTGTGTCTGTGCAACAACATGACACCCAGCCAGACACAACCCCCCCTTAATTTGAGGGAGACATTGAGCTTTGAAAGACAGGGGTAAGCCCAGCTACAAAAACCCAGCGAATCTGCACTCTAGCACAAAGCATAGTCTTTACAACAACCCCACCCCCCTGGAATTTAACCAGGCTACCCCAAATGCATACCAGATGATAGCCCTGTGTCTGTGCAACAACATGACACTTAGTTTGACGGAAGCCCCCCTCAAAAAATATTATCTGGGCCAACGGGGGCAACAGCCCGTCCCTACGGGACGGACTGTTGCCCCCCTCGTGCAAATTTTCTGGAATTTGCACTGATTTCTGTCACTTGCAGGAAGTTATTTGAAGCCCATGGTTAAGAGGTGAGGGTGGTTAGTCCTGAAGAGCGAGATTGTTATTTTTACACTAAAAGTATCAGGGCTTTAAGCAAATTAAGTTTTAAAAGATTGCCTGCAATGTGCTGGACTTGACTTAAGATTTCAGGCAACCCGGTTTTCAAAACTCCAGGTAGATATCTCCAATTATTGACCTTTCTGCATCTTAACTGTCAATTCCTACTAACATTTTTATTTTTTACAGTGAAAGAGGTATTTGGATGGTGAATCCCTGGAGATATATACCTGGTTTTTTGAAAACCGGGCTACTAAAAAATGTCAGTCTCTCACACTGATTGTTAATTTGATGGCCCTTGTTACTTGAAAAGTAAAATCTCACCTCAAAAAGAAATTATTGAATACATGAGCTTCCATTTGATAGAATCATCTGTCTTGAAAGTAACAAAAGTGAAGTTTTCCTCATTAATCTGGAAAATAAGGCATTTTAAGAAGCAATTTTTAGTGTCGGTGTCACCGATTGCAAAGCCAATTCCCCAGTTCACCCCATTTTTAATTGAAGCTGGTCTCCCACTGAAACAATCTAAGCCAACACTGCTCAACAATACCAAGTCCTAAAACCAGCAGTTCAACTGCTTGCTGACTAGGAACATTATCAACAGGGTGGGTCATTGCTTGCATGCAAACAGCACAAACAAACTGCATAAGAGTGCAAAAACACATCAAACTTTACAACAACCCCACTTCCCTGGAATTTAACCAGGCTACCCCAAATGCATACCAGACGATAGCCCCGTGTCTGTGCAACAACATGGCACCCAGCCAGACACAACCCACCCTTAATTTGAGTGAGACATTGACCTTTGAAAGACAGGGGTAGCCCCGGTACAAAAACTCAGCGAATCCGCCCTCTAGCACAAAGCATAGTCTTCACAACAACCCCACCCCCCTGGAATTTAACCAGGCTACCCCAAATGCATACCAGATGATAGCCCTGTGTCTGTGCAACAACATGACACCCAGCCAGACACAACCCCCCCTTAATTTGAGGGAGACATTGAGCTTTGAAAGACAGGGGTAAGCCCAGCTACAAAAACCCAGCGAATCTGCACTCTAGCACAAAGCATAGTCTTTACAACAACCCCACCCCCCTGGAATTTAACCAGGCTACCCCAAATGCATACCAGATGATAGCCCTGTGTCTGTGCAACAACATGACACCCAGCCAGACACAACCCCCCCTTAATTTGAGGGAGACATTGAGCTTTGAAAGACAGGGGTAAGCCCAGCTACAAAAACCCAGCGAATCTGCACTCTAGCACAAAGCATAGTCTTTACAACAACCCCACCCCCCTGGAATTTAACCAGGCTACCCCAAATGCATACCAGATGATAGCCCTGTGTCTGTGCAACAACATGACACCCAGCCAGACACAACCCCTCCTTAATTTGAGGGAGACATTGAGCTTTGAAAGACAGGGGTAAGCCCAGCTACAAAAACCCAGCGAATCTGCACTCTAGCACAAAGCATAGTCTTTACAACAACCCCACCCCCCTGGAATTTAACCAGGCTACCCCAAATGCATACCAGATGATAGCCCTGTGTCTGTGCAACAACATGACACCCAGCCAGACACAACCCCCCCTTAATTTGAGGGAGACATTGAGCTTTGAAAGACAGGGGTAAGCCCAGCTACAAAAACCCAGCGAATCTGCACTCTAGCACAAAGCATAGTCTTTACAACAACCCCACCCCCCTGGAACTTAACCAGGCTACCCCAAATGCATACCAGATGATAGCCCTGTGTCTGTGCAACAACATGACACCCAGCCAGACACAACTCCCCCTTAATTTGAGGGAGACATTGAGCTTTGAAAGACAGGGGTAAGCCCAGCTACAAAAACCCAGCGAATCTGCACTCTAGCACAAAGCATAGTCTTTACAACAACCCCACCCCCCTGGAACTTAACCAGGCTACCCCAAATGCATACCAGATGATAGCCCTGTGTCTGTGCAACAACATGACACCCAGCCAGACACAACCCCCCCTTAATTTGAGGGAGACATTGAGCTTTGAAAGACAGGGGTAAGCCCAGCTACAAAAACCCAGCGAATCTGCACTCTAGCACAAAGCATAGTCTTTACAACAACCCCACCCCCCTGGAATTTAACCAGGCTACCCCAAATGCATACCAGATGATAGCCCTGTGTCTGTGCAACAACATGACACCCAGCCAGACACAACCCCCCCTTAATTTGAGGGAGACATTGAGCTTTGAAAGACAGGGGTAAGCCCAGCTACAAAAACCCAGCGAATCTGCACTCTAGCACAAAGCATAGTCTTTACAACAACCCCACCCCCCTGGAATTTAACCAGGCTACCCCAAATGCATACCAGATGATAGCCCTGTGTCTGTGCAACAACATGACACTTAGTTTGACGGAAGCCCCCCTCAAAAAATATTATCTGGGCCAACGGGGGCAACAGCCCGTCCCTACGGGACGGACTGTTGCCCCCCTCGTGCAAATTTTCTGGAATTTGCACTGATTTCTGTCACTTGCAGGAAGTTATTTGAAGCCCATGGTTAAGAGGTGAGGGTGGTTAGTCCTGAAGAGCGAGATTGTTATTTTTACACTAAAAGTATCAGGGCTTTAAGCAAATTAAGTTTTAAAAGATTGCCTGCAATGTGCTGGACTTGACTTAAGATTTCAGGCAACCCGGTTTTCAAAACTCCAGGTAGATATCTCCAATTATTGACCTTTCTGCATCTTAACTGTCAATTCCTACTAACATTTTTATTTTTTACAGTGAAAGAGGTATTTGGATGGTGAATCCCTGGAGATATATACCTGGTTTTTTGAAAACCGGGCTACTAAAAAATGTCAGTCTCTCACACTGATTGTTAATTTGATGGCCCTTGTTACTTGAAAAGTAAAATCTCACCTCAAAAAGAAATTATTGAATACATGAGCTTCCATTTGATAGAATCATCTGTCTTGAAAGTAACAAAAGTGAAGTTTTCCTCATTAATCTGGAAAATAAGGCATTTTAAGAAGCAATTTTTAGTGTCGGTGTCACCGATTGCAAAGCCAATTCCCCAGTTCACCCCATTTTTAATTGAAGCTGGTCTCCCACTGAAACAATCTAAGCCAACACTGCTCAACAATACCAAGTCCTAAAACCAGCAGTTCAACTGCTTGCTGACTAGGAACATTATCAACAGGGTGGGTCATTGCTTGCATGCAAACAGCACAAACAAACTGCATAAGAGTGCAAAAACACATCAAACTTTACAACAACCCCACTTCCCTGGAATTTAACCAGGCTACCCCAAATGCATACCAGACGATAGCCCCGTGTCTGTGCAACAACATGGCACCCAGCCAGACACAACCCACCCTTAATTTGAGTGAGACATTGACCTTTGAAAGACAGGGGTAGCCCCGGTACAAAAACTCAGCGAATCCGCCCTCTAGCACAAAGCATAGTCTTTACAACAACCCCACCCCCCTGGAATTTAACCAGGCTACCCCAAATGCATACCAGATGATAGCCCTGTGTCTGTGCAACAACATGACACCCAGCCAGACACAACCCCCCCTTAATTTGAGGGAGACATTGAGCTTTGAAAGACAGGGGTAAGCCCAGCTACAAAAACCCAGCGAATCTGCACTCTAGCACAAAGCATAGTCTTTACAACAACCCCACCCCCCTGGAATTTAACCAGGCTACCCCAAATGCATACCAGATGATAGCCCTGTGTCTGTGCAACAACATGACACCCAGCCAGACACAACCCCCCCTTAATTTGAGGGAGACATTGAGCTTTGAAAGACAGGGGTAAGCCCAGCTACAAAAACCCAGCGAATCTGCACTCTAGCACAAAGCATAGTCTTTACAACAACCCCACCCCCCTGGAATTTAACCAGGCTACCCCAAATGCATACCAGATGATAGCCCTGTGTCTGTGCAACAACATGACACCCAGCCAGACACAACCCCCCCTTAATTTGAGGGAGACATTGAGCTTTGAAAGACAGGGGTAAGCCCAGCTACAAAAACCCAGCGAATCTGCACTCTAGCACAAAGCATAGTCTTTACAACAACCCCACCCCCCTGGAACTTAACCAGGCTACCCCAAATGCATACCAGATGATAGCCCTGTGTCTGTGCAACAACATGACACCCAGCCAGACACAACTCCCCCTTAATTTGAGGGAGACATTGAGCTTTGAAAGACAGGGGTAAGCCCAGCTACAAAAACCCAGCGAATCTGCACTCTAGCACAAAGCATAGTCTTTACAACAACCCCACCCCCCTGGAACTTAACCAGGCTACCCCAAATGCATACCAGATGATAGCCCTGTGTCTGTGCAACAACATGACACCCAGCCAGACACAACCCCCCCTTAATTTGAGGGAGACATTGAGCTTTGAAAGACAGGGGTAAGCCCAGCTACAAAAACCCAGCGAATCTGCACTCTAGCACAAAGCATAGTCTTTACAACAACCCCACCCCCCTGGAATTTAACCAGGCTACCCCAAATGCATACCAGATGATAGCCCTGTGTCTGTGCAACAACATGACACTTAGTTTGACGGAAGCCCCCCTCAAAAAATATTATCTGGGCCAACGGGGGCAACAGCCCGTCCCTACGGGACGGACTGTTGCCCCCCTCGTGCAAATTTTCTGGAATTTGCACTGATTTCTGTCACTTGCAGGAAGTTATTTGAAGCCCATGGTTAAGAGGTGAGGGTGGTTAGTCCTGAAGAGCGAGATTGTTATTTTTACACTAAAAGTATCAGGGCTTTAAGCAAATTAAGTTTTAAAAGATTGCCTGCAATGTGCTGGACTTGACTTAAGATTTCAGGCAACCCGGTTTTCAAAACTCCAGGTAGATATCTCCAATTATTGACCTTTCTGCATCTTAACTGTCAATTCCTACTAACATTTTTATTTTTTACAGTGAAAGAGGTATTTGGATGGTGAATCCCTGGAGATATATACCTGGTTTTTTGAAAACCGGGCTACTAAAAAATGTCAGTCTCTCA
>NW_027332293.1:0-20436 GCF_958299795.1 Porites lutea | reverse complement strand
CTGTTAG
Source organism: Porites lutea (assembly GCF_958299795.1). Lineage (NCBI taxonomy): Eukaryota > Metazoa > Cnidaria > Anthozoa > Scleractinia > Poritidae > Porites > Porites lutea. The sequence continues at coordinate 20,429 of NW_027332293.1, read as the reverse complement.
CCCGTCAGCAAGCCAATCGACCAGTGGCTCGGCCTCGCAATCGCCCAGTCTGTCGCCAAGTGTCTCGGCCTCCACCTCTGCTAGCCCGTCAGCCAGCCTGTCGACCAGTGGCTCGGCCTCGCAATCGCCCAGTCTGTCGCCAAGTGTCTCGGCCTCCACCTCTGCTAGCCCGTCAGCCAGCCTGTCGACCAGTTTCTCGGGCTCGCAGTCGCCCAGTCTGTCACCAAGTGTCTCGGCCTCCACCTCTGCTAGCCCGTCAGCCAGCCTGTCGACCAGTGGCTCGGCCTCGCAATCGCCCAGTCTGTCGCCAAGTGTCTCGGCCTCCACCTCTGCTAGCCCGTCAGCCAGCCTGTCGACCAGTGGCACGGCCTCGCAGTCGCCCAGTCTGTCGCCAGGTGTCTCGGCCTCCACCTCTGCTAGCCCGTCAGCCAGCCTCTCGACCATTGGCTCGGCCTCGCAATCGCCCAGTCTGTCGCCAAGTGTCTCGGCCTCCACCTCTGCTAGCCCGTCAGCAAGCCAGTCGACCAGTGGCTCGGCGTCGCTGTCGCCCAGTCTGTCGCCAAGTGTCTCGGCCTCCACCTCTGCTAGCCCGTCAGCCAGCCTGTCGACCAGTGGGTCGGCCTCGCAATCGCCCAGTCTGTCGCCAAGTGTCTCGGCCTCCACCTCTACTAGCCCGTCAGCCAGCCTGTCGACCAGTGGCTCGGCCTCCCAATCGCCCAGTCTGTCGCCAAGTGTCTCGGCCTCCACCTCTGCTAGCCCGTCATCCAGCCTGTCGACCAGTGGCTCGGCCTCGCAATCGCCTAGTCTGTCGCCAAGTGTCTCGGTCTCCACCTCTGCTAGCCGGTCAGCCAGCCTCTCGACCAGTGGCTCGGCCTCGCAATCGCCCAGTCTGTCGCCAAGTGTCTCGGCCTCCACCTCTGCTAGCCCGTCAGCCAGCCTGTCGACCAGTGGCTCGGCCTCGCAATCGCCCAGTCTGTCGCCAAGTGTCTCGGCCTCCACTTCTGCTAGCCCGTCAGCCAGCCTGTCGACCAGTGGCTCGCCCTCGCAATCGTCCAGTCTGTCGCCAAGTGTCTCGGCCTCCACCTTTGCTAGCCCGTCAGCCAGCCTGTCGACCAGTGGCTCGGCCTTGCAATCGCCCAGTCTGTCGCCAAGTGTCTCGGCCTCCACCTCTGCTAGCCTGTCAGCCAGCCTGTCGACCAGTGGCTCGGCCTCGCAATCGCCCAGTCTGTCGCGAAGTGTCTCGGCCTCCACCTCTGCTAGCCCGTCCGCCAGCCTGTCGACCAGTGGCTCGGCCTCGCAATCGCCCAGTCTGTCGCCAAGTGTCTCGGCCTCGACCTCTGCTAGCCCGTCAGCCAGCCTGTCGACCAGTGGCTCGGCCTCGCAATCGCCCAGTCTGTCGCCAAGTGTCTCGGCCTCGACCTCTGCTAACCCGTCAGCCAGCCTGTCGACCAGTGGCTCGGCCTCGCAATCGCCCAGTCTGTCACCAAGTGTCTCGGCCTCCACCTCTGCTAGCCCGTCAGCCAGCCTGTCGACCAGTGGCTCGGCCTCGCACTCGCCCAGTCTGTCACCAAGTGTCTCGGCCTCCACCTCTGCTAGCCCGTCAGCCAGCCTGTCGACCAGTGGCTCGGCCTCGCAATCGCCCAGTCTGTCGCCAAGTGTCTCGGCCTCCACCTCTGCTAGCCCGTCAGCCAGCCTGTCGACCAGTGGCTCGGCCTCGCAATCGCCCAGTCTGTCCCCAAGTGTCGCGGCCTCCACCTCTGCTAGCCGGTCAGCCAGCCTGTCGACCAGTGGCTCGGCCTCGCAATCGCCCAGTCTGTCGCCAAGTGTCTCGGCCTCCACCTCTGCTAGCCCGTCAGCCAGCCTGTCGACCAGTGGCTCGGCCTCGCAGTCGCCCAGTCTGTCGCCAAGTGTCTCGGCCTCCACCTCTGCTAGCCCGTCTGCCAGCCTGTCGACCAGTGGCTCGGCCTCGCAATTGCCCAGTCTGTCGCCAAGTGTCTTGGCCTCCACCTCTGCTAGCCGGTCAGCCAGCCTGTCGACCAGTGGCTCGGGCTCGCAATCGCCCAGTCTGTCGCCAAGTGTCTCGGCCTCCACCTCAGCTAGACCGTCAGCCAGCCTGTCGACCAGTGGCTCGGCCTCGCAATCGCCCAGTCTGTCGCCAAGTGTCTCGGCCTCCACCTCTGCTAGCCCGTCAGCCAGCCTGTCGACCAGTGGCTCGCCCTCGCAATCGCCCAGTCTGTCCCCAAGTGTCGCGGCCTCCACCTCTGCTAGCCGGTCAGCCAGCCTGTCGACCAGTGGCTCGGCCTCGCAATCGCCCAGTCTGTCGCCAAGTGTCTCGGCCTCCACCTCTGCTAGCCCGTCAGCCAGCCTGTCGACCAGTGGCTCGGCCTCGCAATCGCCCAGTCTGTCGCCAAGTGTCTCTGCCTCCATCTCTGCTAGCCCGTCAGCCAGCCTGTCGACCAGTGGCTCGGCCTCGCTGTCGCCCAGTCTGTCGCCAAGTGTCTCGGCCTCCGCCTCTGCTAGCCCGTCAGCCAGCCTGTCGACCAGTGGCTCGGCCTCGCAATCGCCCAGTCTGTCGCCAAGTGTCTCGGCCTCCACCTCTGCTAGCCCGTCAGCCAGCCTGTCGACCAGTGGCTCGGGCTCTCAATCGCCCAGTGCGTCGCCAAGTGTCTCGGCCTCCACTTCTGCTAGCCCGTCAGCCAGCCTGTCGACCAGTGGCTCGGCCTCGCAGTCGCCCAGTCTGTCGCCAAGTGTCTCGGCCTCCACCTCTGCTAGCCCGTCTGCCAGCCTGTCGACCAGTGGCTCGGCCTCGCAATCGCCCAGTCTGTCGCCAAGTGTCTCGGCCTCCACCTCTGCTAGCCGGTCAGCCAGCCTGTCGACCAGTGGCTCGGGCTCGCAATCGCCCAGTCTGTCGCCAAGTGTCTCGGCCTCCACCTCTGCTAGCCCGTCAGCCAGCCTGTCGACCAGTGGCTCGGCCTCGCAATCGCCCAGTCTGTCGCCAAGTTTCTCGGCCTCTACCTCTGCTAGCCCGTCAGCCAGCCTGTCGACCAGTGGCTCGCCCTCGCAATCGCCCAGTCTGTCGCCAAGTGTCTCGGCCTCCACCTCTGCTAGCCCGTCAGCCAGCCTGTCGACCAGTGGCTCGGCCTCGCAGTCGCCCAGTCTGTCGCCAAGTGTCTCGGCCTCCACCTCTGCTAGCCCGTCAGCCAGCCAGTCGACCAGTGGCTCGGCCTCGCAGTCGCCCAGTCTGTCGCCAAGTGTCTCGGTCCCCACATCTGCTAGCCCGTCAGCCAGCCTGTCGACCAGTGGCTCGGCCTCGCAATCGCCCAGTCTGTCGCCAAGTGTCTCGGCCTCGACCTCTGCTAGCCCGTCAGCCAGCCTGTCGACCAGTGGCTCGGCCTCGCAATCGCCCAGTCTGTCGCCAAGTGTCTCGGCCTCCACTTCTGCTCGCCCATCAGCCAGATTGTCGACCAGTGGCTGGGCCTCGCAATCGCCCAGTCTGTCGCCAAGTGTCTCGGCCTCGACCTCTGCTGGCCCGTCAGCCACCCTGTCGACCAGTGGCTCGGCCTTGCAATCGCCCAGTCTGTCGCCAAGTGTCTCGGCCTCCACCTCTGCTAGCCCGTCAGCCAGCCTGTCGACCAGTGGCTCGGCCTCGCAATCGCCCAGTCTGTCGCCAAGTGTCTCGGCCTCCACCTCTGCTAGCCCGTCAGCCAGCCTGTCGACCAGTCGCTCGGCCTCGCAATCGCCCAGTCTGTCGCCAAGTGTCTCGGCCTCCACCTCTGCTAGCCCGTCAGCCAGCCTGTCGACCAGTGGCACGGCCTCGCAGTCGCCCAGTCTGTCGCCGGGTGTCTCGGCCTCCACCTATGCTAGCCCGTCAGCCAGCCAGTCGACCAGTGGCTCGGCCTCGCAATCGCCCAGTCTGTCGCCAAGTGTCTCGGCCTCCACATCTGCTAGCCCGTCAGCCAGCCTTTCGACCAGTGGCTCGGCCTCGCTGTCGCCCAGTCTGTCGCCAAGTGTCTCGGCCTCCATCTCTGCTAGCCCGTCAGCCAGCCTGTCGACCAGTGGCTCGGCCTCGCAGTCGCCCAGTCTGTCGCCAAGTGTCTCGGCCTCCACCTCTGCTAGCCCGTCAGCCAGCCAGTCGACCAGTGGCTCGGCCTCGCAGTCGCCCAATCTGTCGCCAAGTGTCTCGGCCTCCACCTCTGCTACCCCGTCAGCCAGCCTGTCGACCAGTGGCTCGCCCTCGCAATCGTCCAGTCTGTCGCCAAGTGTTTCGGCCTCCACATCTGCTAGCCCGTCAGCCAGCCTGTTGACCAGTGGCTCGGCCTCGCAATCGCCCAGTCTGTTGCCAAGTGTCTCGGCCTCCACCTCTGCTAGCCCGTCAGCCAGCCTGTGGACCAGTGGATCGGCCTCGCACTCGCCCAGTCTGTTGCCAAGTGTCTCGGCCTCCAGCTCTGCTAGCCCGTCAGCCAGCCTGTCGACCAGTGGCTCGGCCTCGCAATCGCCCAGTCTGTCGCCAAGTGTCTCGGCCTCCACCTCTGCTAGCCCGTCAGCCAGCCTGTCGATCAGTGGCTCGGCCTCGCAATCGCCCAGTCTGTCCCCAAGTGTCGCGGCCTCCACCTCTGCTAGCCGGTCAGCCAGCCTGTCGACCAGTGGCTCGGCCTCGCAATCGCCCAGTCTGTCGCCAAGTGTCTCGGCCTCCACCTCTGCTAGCCCGTCAGCCAGCCTGTCGACCAGTGGCTCGGCCTCGCAGTCGCCCAGTCTGTCGCCAAGTGTCTCGGCCTCCACCTCTGCTAGCCCGTCAGCCAGCCTGTCAACCAGTGGCTCGGCCTCGCAATCGCCCAGTCTGTCGCCAAGTGTCTCGGCCTCCATCTCTGCTAGCCCGTCAGCCAGCCTGTCGACCAGTGGCTCGCCCTCCCAATCGCCCAGTATGTCGCCAAGTGTCTCGGCCTCCACCTCTGCTAGCCCGTCAGCCAGCCTGTCGACCAGTGGATCGGCCTCGCAGTCGCCCAGTCTGTCGCCAAGTGTCTCGGCCTCCAGCTCTGCTAGCCCGTCAGCCAGCCTGTCGACCAGTGGCTCGCCCTCGCAATCGCCCAGTCTTTCGCCAAGTGTCTCGGCCTCCACCTCTGCTAGCCCGTCAGCCAGCCTGTCGACCAGTGGCTCGGCCTCGCAATCGCCCAGTCTGTCGCCAAGTGTCTCGGCCTCCACCTCTGTTAGCCCGTCAGCCAGCCTGTCGACCAGTGGCTCGGGCTCTCAATCGCCCAGTCCGTCGCCAAGTGTCTCGGCCTCCACCTCTGCTAGCCCGTCAGCCAGCCTGTCGACCAGTGGCTCGGCCTCGCAATCGGCCAGTCTGTCGCCAAGTGTCTCGGCCTCCACCTCTGCTAGCCCGTCATCCAGCCTGTCGACCAGTGGCTCGCCCTCGCAATCGTCCAGTCTGTCGCCAAGGGTCTCGGCCTCCACTTCTGCTACCCCGTCAGCCAGCCTGTCGACCAGTGGATCGGCCTCGCAGTCGGCAAGTCTGTCGCCAAGTGTCTCGGCCTCCACCTCTGCTAGCCCGTCAGCCAGCCTGTCGACCAGTTGCTCGGCCTCGCAATCGCCCAGTCTGTCGCCAAGGGTCTCGGTCTCCACTTCTTCTAGCCCGTCAGCCAGACTGTCGACCAGTGGCTTGGCCTCGCAATCGCCCAGTCTGTCGCCAAGTGTCTCGGCCTCCACCTCTGTTAGCCCGTCAGCAAGCCAATCGACCAGTGGCTCGGCCTCGCAATCGCCCAGTCTGTCGCCAAGTGTCTCGGCCTCCACCTCTGCTAGCCCGTCAGCCAGCCTGTCGACCAGTGGCTCGGCCTCGCAATCGCCCAGTCTGTCGCCAAGTGTCTCGGCCTCCACCTCTGCTAGCCCGTCAGCCAGCCTGTCGACCAGTTTCTCGGGCTCGCAGTCGCCCAGTCTGTCACCAAGTGTCTCGGCCTCCACCTCTGCTAGCCCGTCAGCCAGCCTGTCGACCAGTGGCTCGGCCTCGCAATCGCCCAGTCTGTCGCCAAGTGTCTCGGCCTCCACCTCTGCTAGCCCGTCAGCCAGCCTGTCGACCAGTGGCACGGCCTCGCAGTCGCCCAGTCTGTCGCCAGGTGTCTCGGCCTCCACTTCTGCTAGCCCGTCAGCCAGCCTCTCGACCATTGGCTCGGCCTCGCAATCGCCCAGTCTGTCGCCAAGTGTCTCGGCCTCCACCTCTGCTAGCCCGTCAGCAAGCCAGTCGACCAGTGGCTCGGCGTCGCTGTCGCCCAGTCTGTCGCCAAGTGTCTCGGCCTCCACCTCTGCTAGCCCGTCAGCCAGCCTGTCGACCAGTGGGTCGGCCTCGCAATCGCCCAGTCTGTCGCCAAGTGTCTCGGCCTCCACCTCTACTAGCCCGTCAGCCAGCCTGTCGACCAGTGGCTCGGCCTCCCAATCGCCCAGTCTGTCGCCAAGTGTCTCGGCCTCCACCTCTGCTAGCCCGTCATCCAGCCTGTCGACCAGTGGCTCGGCCTCGCAATCGCCTAGTCTGTCGCCAAGTGTCTCGGTCTCCACCTCTGCTAGCCCGTCAGCCAGCCTGTCGACCAGTGGCTCGGCCTCGCAATCGCCCAGTCTGTCGCCAAGTGTCTCGGCCTCCACCTCTGCTAGCCCGTCAGCCAGCCTGTCGACCAGTGGCTCGGCCTCGCAATCGCCCAGTCTGTCGCCAAGTGTCTCGGCCTCCACTTCTGCTAGCCCGTCAGCCAGCCTGTCGACCAGTGGCTCGCCCTCGCAATAGTCCAGTCTGTCGCCAAGTGTCTCGGCCTCCACCTTTGCTAGCCCGTCAGCCAGCCTGTCGACCAGTGGCTCGGCCTTGCAATCGCCCAGTCTGTCGCCAAGTGTCTCGGCCTCCACCTCTGCTAGCCTGTCAGCCAGCCTGTCGACCAGTGGCTCGGCCTCGCAATCGCCCAGTCTGTCGCGAAGTGTCTCGGCCTCCACCTCTGCTAGCCCGTCCGCCAGCCTGTCGACTAGTGGCTCGGCCTCGCAATCGCCCAGTCTGTCGCCAAGTGTCTCGGCCTCGACCTCTGCTAGCCCGTCAGCCAGCCTGTCGACCAGTGGCTCGGCCTTGCAATCGCGCAGTCTGTCGCCAAGTGTCTCGGCCTCCACCTCTGCTAGCCCGTCAGCAAGCCAGTCGACCAGAGGCTCGGCCTCGCTGTCGCCCAGTCTGTCGCCAAGTGTCTCGGCCTCCACCTCTGCTAGCCCGTCAGCCAGCCTGTCGACCAGTGGCTCGGCCTCGCAGTCGCCCAGTCTGTCGCCAAGTGTCTCGGTCCCCACATCTGCTAGCCCGTCAGCCAGCCTGTCGACCAGTGGCTCGGCCTCGCAATCGCCCAGTCTGTCGCCAAGTGTCTCGGCCTCGACCTCTGCTAACCCGTCAGCCAGCCTGTCGACCAGTGGCTCGGCCTCGCAATCGCCCAGTCTGTCACCAAGTGTCTCGGCCTCCACCTCTGCTAGCCCGTCAGCCAGCCTGTCGACCAGTGGCTCGGCCTCGCACTCGCCCAGTCTGTCACCAAGTGTCTCGGCCTCCACCTCTGCTAGCCCGTCAGCCAGCCTGTCGACCAGTGGCTCGGCCTCGCAATCGCCCAGTCTGTCGCCAAGTGTCTCGGCCTCCACCTCTGCTAGCCCGTCAGCCAGCCTGTCGACCAGTGGCTCGGCCTCGCAATCGCCCAGTCTGTCCCCAAGTGTCGCGGCCTCCACCTCTGCTAGCCGGTCAGCCAGCCTGTCGACCAGTGGCTCGGCCTCGCAATCGCCCAGTCTTTCGCCAAGTGTCTCGGCCTCCACCTCTGCTAGCCCGTCAGCCAGCCTGTCGACCAGTGGCTCGGCCTCGCAGTCGCCCAGTCTGTCGCCAAGTGTCTCGGCCTCCACCTCTGCTAGCCCGTCTGCCAGCCTGTCGACCAGTGGCTCGGCCTCGCAATTGCCCAGTCTGTCGCCAAGTGTCTTGGCCTCCACCTCTGCTAGCCGGTCAGCCAGCCTGTCGACCAGTGGCTCGGGCTCGCAATCGCCCAGTCTGTCGCCAAGTGTCTCGGCCTCCACCTCAGCTAGACCGTCAGCCAGCCTGTCGACCAGTGGCTCGGCCTCGCAATCGCCCAGTCTGTCGCCAAGTGTCTCGGCCTCCACCTCTGCTAGCCCGTCAGCCAGCCTGTCGCCAAGTGTCTCGGCCTCGACCTCTGCTAGCCCGTCAGCCAGCCTGTCGACCAGTGGCTCGGCCTCGCAATCGCCCAGTCTGTCGCCAAGTGTCTCGGCCTCCACTTCTGCTCGTCCATCAGCCAGATTGTCGACCAGTGGTTGGGCCTCGCAATCGCCCAGTCTGTCGCCAAGTGTCTCGGCCTCGACCTCTGCTGGCCCGTCAGCCAGCCTGTCGACCAGTGGCTCGGCCTTGCAATCGCCCAGTCTGTCGCCAAGTGTCTCGGCCTCCACCTCTGCTAGCCCGTCAGCCAGCCTGTCGACCAGTGGCTCGGCCTCGCAATCGCCCAGTCTGTCGCCAAGTGTCTCGGCCTCCACCTCTGCTAGCCCGTCAGCCAGCCTGTCGACCAGTCGCTCGGCCTCGCAATCGCCCAGTCTGTCGCCAAGTGTCTCGGCCTCCACCTCTGCTAGCCCGTCAGCCAGCCTGTCGACCAGTGGCACGGCCTCGCAGTCGCCCAGTCTGTCGCCGGGTGTCTCGGCCTCCACCTATGCTAGCCCGTCAGCCAGCCAGTCGACCAGTGGCTCGGCCTCGCAATCGCCCAGTCTGTCGCCAAGTGTCTCGGCCTCCACATCTGCTAGCCCGTCAGCCAGCCTTTCGACCAGTGGCTCGGCCTCGCTGTCGCCCAGTCTGTCGCCAAGTGTCTCGGCCTCCATCTCTGCTAGCCCGTCAGCCAGCCTGTCGACCAGTGGCTCGGCCTCGCAGTCGCCCAGTCTGTCGCCAAGTGTCTCGGCCTCCACCTCTGCTAGCCCGTCAGCCAGCCAGTCGACCAGTGGCTCGGCCTCGCAGTCGCCCAATCTGTCGCCAAGTGTCTCGGCCTCCACCTCTGCTACCCCGTCAGCCAGCCTGTCGACCAGTGGCTCGCCCTCGCAATCGTCCAGTCTGTCGCCAAGTGTTTCGGCCTCCACATCTGCTAGCCCGTCAGCCAGCCTGTCGACCAGTGGCTCGCCCTCGCAATCGTCCAGTCTGTCGCCAAGTGTCTCGGCCTCCACCTTTGCTAGCCCGTCAGCCAGCCTGTCGACCAGTGGCTCGGCCTTGCAATCGCCCAGTCTGTCGCCAAGTGTCTCGGCCTCCACCTCTGCTAGCCTGTCAGCCAGCCTGTCGACCAGTGGCTCGGCCTCGCAATCGCCCAGTCTGTCGCCAAGTGTCTCGGCCTCGACCTCTGCTAGCCCGTCAGCCAGCCTGTCGACCAGTGGCTCGGCCTTGCAATCGCGCAGTCTGTCGCCAAGTGTCTCGGCCTCCACCTCTGCTAGCCCGTCAGCAAGCCAGTCGACCAGAGGCTCGGCCTCGCTGTCGCCCAGTCTGTCGCCAAGTGTCTCGGCCTCCACCTCTGCTAGCCCGTCAGCCAGCCTGTCGACCAGTGGCTCGGCCTCGCAGTCGCCCAGTCTGTCGCCAAGTGTCTCGGTCCCCACATCTGCTAGCCCGTCAGCCAGCCTGTCGACCAGTGGCTCGGCCTCGCAATCGCCCAGTCTGTCGCCAAGTGTCTCGGCCTCGACCTCTGCTAACCCGTCAGCCAGCCTGTCGACCAGTGGCTCGGCCTCGCAATCGCCCAGTCGGTCACCAAGTGTCTCGGCCTCCACCTCTGCTAGCCCGTCAGCCAGCCTGTCGACCAGTGGCTCGGCCTCGCACTCGCCCAGTCTGTCACCAAGTGTCTCGGCCTCCACCTCTGCTAGCCCGTCAGCCAGCCTGTCGACCAGTGGCTCGGCCTCGCAATCGCCCAGTCTGTCGCCAAGTGTCTCGGCCTCCACCTCTGCTAGCCCGTCAGCCAGCCTGTCGACCAGTGGCTCGGCCTCGCAATCGCCCAGTCTGTCCCCAAGTGTCGCGGCCTCCACCTCTGCTAGCCGGTCAGCCAGCCTGTCGACCAGTGGCTCGGCCTCGCAATCGCCCAGTCTGTCGCCAAGTGTCTCGGCCTCCACCTCTGCTAGCCCGTCAGCCAGCCTGTCGACCAGTGGCTCGGCCTCGCAGTCGCCCAGTCTGTCGCCAAGTGTCTCGGCCTCCACCTCTGCTAGCCCGTCTGCCAGCCTGTCGACCAGTGGCTCGGCCTCGCAATTGCCCAGTCTGTCGCCAAGTGTCTTGGCCTCCACCTCTGCTAGCCGGTCAGCCAGCCTGTCGACCAGTGGCTCGGGCTCGCAATCGCCCAGTCTGTCGCCAAGTGTCTCGGCCTCCACCTCAGCTAGACCGTCAGCCAGCCTGTCGACCAGTGGCTCGGCCTCGCAATCGCCCAGTCTGTCGCCAAGTGTCTCGGCCTCCACCTCTGCTAGCCCGTCAGCCAGCCTGTCGACCAGTGGCTCGGCCTCGCAATCGCCCAGTCTGTCCCCAAGTGTCGCGGCCTCCACCTCTGCTAGCCGGTCAGCCAGCCTGTCGACCAGTGGCTCGGCCTCGCAATCGCCCAGTCTGTCGCCAAGTGTCTCGGCCTCCACCTCTGCTAGCCCGTCAGCCAGCCTGTCGACCAGTGGCTCGGCCTCGCAGTCGCCCAGTCTGTCGCCAAGTGTCTCGGCCTCCACCTCTGCTAGCCCGTCAGCCAGCCTGTCGACCAGTGGCTCGGCCTCGCAGTCGCCCAGTCTGTCGCCAAGTGTCTCGGCCTCCACCTCTGGAAGCCCGTCAGCCAGCCTGTCGACCAGTGGCTCGGCCTCGCAATCGCCTAGTCTGTCGCCAAGTGTCTCGGCCTCCACCTCTGCTAGCCCGTCAGCCAGCCTGTCGACCAGTGGATCGGCCTCGCACTCGCCCAGTCTGTCACCAAGTGTCTCGGCCTCCAGCTCTGCTAGCCCGTCAGCCAGCCTGTCGACCAGTGGCTCGGCCTCGCAATCGCCCAGTCTGTCGCCAAGTGTCTCGGCCTCCACCTCTGCTAGCCCGTCAGCCAGCCTGTCGACCAGTGGCTCGGCCTCGCAATCGCCCAGTCTGTCCCCAAGTGTCGCGGCCTCCACCTCTGCTAGCCGGTCAGCCAGCCTGTCGACCAGTGGCTCGGCCTCGCAATCGCCCAGTCTGTCGCCAAGTGTCTCGGCCTCCACCTCTGCTAGCCCGTCAGCCAGCCTGTCGACCAGTGGCTCGGCCTCGCAGTCGCCCAGTCTGTCGCCAAGTGTCTCGGCCTCCACCTCTGCTAGCCCGTCTACCAGCCTGTCGACCAGTGGCTCGGCCTCGCAATTGCCCAGTCTGTCGCGAAGTGTCTTGGCCTCCACCTCTGCTAGCCGGTCAGCCAGCCTGTCGACCAGTGGCTCGGGCTCGCAATCGCCCAGTCTGTCGCCAAGTGTCTCGGCCTCCACCTCAGCTAGACCGTCAGCCAGCCTGTCGACCAGTGGCTCGCCCTCGCAATCGTCCAGTCTGTCGCCAAGTGTCTCGGCCTCCACCTCTGCTAGCCCGTCAGCCAGCCTTTCGACCAGTGGCTCGGCCTCGCAATCGCCCAGTCTGTCGCCAAGTGTCTCGGCCTCCATCTCTGCTAGCCCGTCAGCCAGCCTGTCGACCAGTGGCTCGGCCTCGCAATCGCCCAGTCTTTCGCCAAGTGTCTCGGCCTCCCCCTCTGCTAGCCCGTCAGCCAGCCAGTCGACCAGTGGCTCGGCCTCGCAGTCGCCCAGTCTGTCGCCAAGTGTCTCCGCCTCCACCTCTGCTAGCCCGTCAGCCAGCCTGTCGACCAGTGGCTCGCCCTCGCAATCGTCCAGTCTTTCGCCAAGTGTTTCGGCCATCACCTTTGCTAGCCCGTCAGCCAGCCTGTCGACCAGTGGCTCGGCCTCGCAATCGCCCAGTCTGTCGCCAAGTGTCTCGGCCTCCACCTCTGCTAGCCCGTCAGCCAGCCTGTCGACCAGTGGATCGGCCTTGCAGTCGCCCAGTCTGTCGCCAAGTGTCTCGGCCTCCAGCTCTGCTAGCCCGTCAGCCAGCCTGTCGACCAGTGGCCCGGCCTCGCAATCGCCCAGTCTGTCGCCAAGTGTCTCGGCCTCCACCTCTGCTAGCCCGTCAGCCAGCCTGTCGACCAGTGGCTCGGCCTCGCAATCGCCCAGTCTGTCGCCAAGTGTCTCGGCCTCCACCTCTGCTAGCCGGTCAGCCAGCCTGTCGACCAGTGGCTCGGGCTCGCAATCGCCCAGTCTGTCGCCAAGTGTCTCGGCCTCCACCTCTGCTAGCCCGTCAGCCAGCCTGTCGACCAGTGGCTCGGCCTCGCAATCGCCCAGTCTGTCGCCAAGTTTCTCGGCCTCTACCTCTGCTAGCCCGTCAGCCAGCCTGTCGACCAGTGGCTCGCCCTCGCAATCGCCCAGTCTGTCGCCAAGTGTCTCGGCCTCCTCCTCTGCTAGCCCGTCAGCCAGCCTGTCGACCAGTGGCTCGGCCTCGCAGTCGCCCAGTCTGTCGCCAAGTGTCTCGGCCTCCACCTCTGCTAGCCCGTCAGCCAGCCAGTCGACCAGTGGCTCGGCCTCGCAGTCGCCCAGTCTGTCGCCAAGTGTCTCGGTCCCCACATCTGCTAGCCCGTCAGCCAGCCTGTCGACCAGTGGCTCGGCCTCACAATCGCCCAGTCTGTCGCCAAGTGTCTCGGCCTCGACCTCTGCTAGCCCGTCAGCCAGCCTGTCGACCAGTGGCTCGGCCTCGCAATCGCCCAGTCTGTCGCCAAGTGTCTCGGCCTCCACTTCTGCTCGCCCATCAGCCAGATTGTCGACCAGTGGCTGGGCCTCGCAATCGCCCAGTCTGTCGCCAAGTGTCTCGGCCTCGACCTCTGCTGGCCCGTCAGCCAGCCTGTCGACCAGTGGCTCGGCCTTGCAATCGCCCAGTCTGTCGCCAAGTGTCTCGGCCTCCACCTCTGCTAGCCCGTCAGCCAGCCTGTCGACCAGTGGCTCGGCCTCGCAATCGCCCAGTCTGTCGCCAAGTGTCTCGGCCTCCACCTCTGCTAGCCCGTCAGCCAGCCTGTCGACCAGTCGCTCGGCCTCGCAATCGCCCAGTCTGTCGCCAAGTGTCTCGGCCTCCACCTCTGCTAGCCCGTCAGCCAGCCTGTCGACCAGTGGCACGGCCTCGCAGTCGCCCAGTCTGTCGCCGGGTGTCTCGGCCTCCACCTATGCTAGCCCGTCAGCCAGCCAGTCGACCAGTGGCTCGGCCTCGCAATCGCCCAGTCTGTCGCCAAGTGTCTCGGCCTCCACATCTGCTAGCCCGTCAGCCAGCCTTTCGACCAGTGGCTCGGCCTCGCTGTCGCCCAGTCTGTCGCCAAGTGTCTCGGCCTCCATCTCTGCTAGCCCGTCAGCCAGCCTGTCGACCAGTGGCTCGGCCTCGCAGTCGCCCAGTCTGTCGCCAAGTGTCTCGGCCTCCACCTCTGCTAGCCCGTCAGCCAGCCTGTCGACCAGTGGCTCGGCCTCGCAGTCGCCCAATCTGTCGCCAAGTGTCTCGGCCTCCACCTCTGCTACCCCGTCAGCCAGCCTGTCGACCAGTGGCTCGCCCTCGCAATCGTCCAGTCTGTCGCCAAGTGTTTCGGCCTCCACATCTGCTAGCCCGTCAGCCAGCCTGTTGACCAGTGGCTCGGCCTCGCAATCGCCCAGTCTGTCGCCAAGTGTCTCGGCCTCCACCTCTGCTAGCCCGTCAGCCAGCCTGTGGACCAGTGGATCGGCCTCGCACTCGCCCAGTCTGTTGCCAAGTGTCTCGGCCTCCAGCTCTGCTAGCCCGTCAGCCAGCCTGTCGACCAGTGGCTCGGCCTCGCAATCGCCCAGTCTGTCGCCAAGTGTCTCGGCCTCCACCTCTGCTAGCCCGTCAGCCAGCCTGTCGATCAGTGGCTCGGCCTTGCAATCGCCCAGTCTGTCCCCAAGTGTCGCGGCCTCCACCTCTGCTAGCCGGTCAGCCAGCCTGTCGACCAGTGGCTCGGCCTCGCAATCGCCCAGTCTGTCGCCAAGTGTCTGGGCCTCCACCTCTGCTAGCCCGTCAGCCAGCCTGTCGACCAGTGGCTCGGCCTCGCAGTCGCCCAGTCTGTCGCCAAGTGTCTCGGCCTCCACCTCTGCTAGCCCGTCAGCCAGCCTGTCAACCAGTGGCTCGGCCTCGCAATCGGCCAGTCTGTCGCCAAGTGTCTCGGCCTCCATCTCTGCTAGCCCGTCAGCCAGCCTGTCGACCAGTGGCTCGCCCTCCCAATCGCCCAGTATGTCGCCAAGTGTCTCGGCCTCCACCTCTGCTAGCCCGTCAGCCAGCCTGTCGACCAGTGGATCGGCCTCGCAGTCGCCCAGTCTGTCGCCAAGTGTCTCGGCCTCCAGCTCTGCTAGCCCGTCAGCCAGCCTGTCGACCAGTGGCTCGCCCTCGCAATCGCCCAGTCTTTCGCCAAGTGTCTCGGCCTCCACCTCTGCTAGCCCGTCAGCCAGCCTGTCGACCAGTGGCTCGGCCTCGCAATCGCCCAGTCTGTCGCCAAGTGTCTCGGCCTCCACCTCTGTTAGCCCGTCAGCCAGCCTGTCGACCAGTGGCTCGGGCTCTCAATCGCCCAGTCCGTCGCCAAGTGTCTCGGCCTCCACCTCTGCTAGCCCGTCAGCCAGCCTGTCGACCAGTGGCTCGGCCTCGCAATCGGCCAGTCTGTCGCCAAGTGTCTCGGCCTCCACCTCTGCTAGCCCGTCATCCAGCCTGTCGACCAGTGGCTCGCCCTCGCAATCGTCCAGTCTGTCGCCAAGGGTCTCGGCCTCCACTTCTGCTACCCCGTCAGCCAGCCTGTCGACCAGTGGATCGGCCTCGCAGTCGGCAAGTCTGTCGCCAAGTGTCTCGGCCTCCACCTCTGCTAGCCCGTCAGCCAGCCTGTCGACCAGTTGCTCGGCCTCGCAATCGCCCAGTCTGTCGCCAAGGGTCTCGGTCTCCACTTCTTCTAGCCCGTCAGCCAGACTGTCGACCAGTGGCTTGGCCTCGCAATCGCCCAGTCTGTCGCCAAGTGTCTCGGCCTCCACCTCTGTTAGCCCGTCAGCAAGCCAATCGACCAGTGGCTCGGCCTCGCAATCGCCCAGTCTGTCGCCAAGTGTCTCGGCCTCCACCTCTGCTAGCCCGTCAGCCAGCCTGTCGACCAGTGGCTCGGCTTTGCAATCGCCCAGTCTGTCGCCAAGTGTCTCGGCCTCCACCTCTGCTAGCCCGTCAGCCAGCCTGTCGACCAGTTTCTCGGGCTCGCAGTCGCCCAGTCTGTCACCAAGTGTCTCGGCCTCCACCTCTGCTAGCCCGTCAGCCAGCCTGTCGACCAGTGGCTCGGCCTCGCAATCGCCCAGTCTGTCGCCAAGTGTCTCGGCCTCCACCTCTGCTAGCCCGTCAGCCAGCCTGTCGACCAGTGGCACGGCCTCGCAGTCGCCCAGTCTGTCGCCAGGTGTCTCGGCCTACACCTCTGCTAGCCCGTCAGCCAGCCTCTCGACCATTGGCTCGGCCTCGCAATCGCCCAGTCTGTCGCCAAGTGTCTCGGCCTCCACCTCTGCTAGCCCGTCAGCAAGCCAGTCGACCAGTGGCTCGGCGTCGCTGTCGCCCAGTCTGTCGCCAAGTGTCTCGGCCTCCACCTCTGCTAGCCCGTCAGCCAGCCTGTCGACCAGTGGGTCGGCCTCGCAATCGCCCAGTCTGTCGCCAAGTGTCTCGGCCTCCACCTCTACTAGCCCGTCAGCCAGCCTGTCGACCAGTGGCTCGGCCTCCCAATCGCCCAGTCTGTCGCCAAGTGTCTCGGCCTCCACCTCTGCTAGCCCGTCATCCAGCCTGTCGACCAGTGGCTCGGCCTCGCAATCGCCTAGTCTGTCGCCAAGTGTCTCGGTCTCCACCTCTGCTAGCCCGTCAGCCAGCCTGTCGACCAGTGGCTCGGCCTCGCAATCGCCCAGTCTGTCGCCAAGTGTCTCGGCCTCCACCTCTGCTAGCCCGTCAGCCAGCCTGTCGACCAGTGGCTCGGCCTCGCAATCGCCCAGTCTGTCGCCAAGTGTCTCGGCCTCCACTTCTGCTAGCCCGTCAGCCAGCCTGTCGACCAGTGGCTCGCCCTCGCAATCGTCCAGTCTGTCGCCAAGTGTCTCGGCCTCCACCTTTGCTAGCCCGTCAGCCAGCCTGTCGACCAGTGGCTCGGCCTTGCAATCGCCCAGTCTGTCGCCAAGTGTCTCGGCCTCCACCTCTGCTAGCCTGTCAGCCAGCCTGTCGACCAGTGGCTCGGCCTCGCAATCGCCCAGTCTGTCGCGAAGTGTCTCGGCCTCCACCTCTGCTAGCCCGTCCGCCAGCCTGTCGACCAGTGGCTCGGCCTCGCAATCGCCCAGTCTGTCGCCAAGTGTCTCGGCCTCGACCTCTGCTAGCCCGTCAGCCAGCCTGTCGACCAGTGGCTCGGCCTTGCAATCGCGCAGTCTGTCGCCAAGTGTCTCGGCCTCCACCTCTGCTAGCCCGTCAGCAAGCCAGTCGACCAGAGGCTCGGCCTCGCTGTCGCCCAGTCTGTCGCCAAGTGTCTCGGCCTCCACCTCTGCTAGCCCGTCAGCCAGCCTGTCGACCAGTGGCTCGGCCTCGCAATCGCCCAGTCTGTCGCCAAGTGTCTCGGCCTCGACCTCTGCTAACCCGTCAGCCAGCCTGTCGACCAGTGGCTCGGCCTCGCAATCGCCCAGTCTGTCACCAAGTGTCTCGGCCTCCACCTCTGCTAGCCCGTCAGCCAGCCTGTCGACCAGTGGCTCGGCCTCGCACTCGCCCAGTCTGTCACCAAGTGTCTCGGCCTCCACCTCTGCTAGCCCGTCAGCCAGCCTGTCGACCAGTGGCTCGGCCTCGCAATCGCCCAGTCTGTCGCCAAGTGTCTCGGCCTCCACCTCTGCTAGCCCGTCAGCCAGCCTGTCGACCAGTGGCTCGGCCTCGCAATCGCCCAGTCTGTCCCCAAGTGTCGCGGCCTCCACCTCTGCTAGCCGGTCAGCCAGCCTGTCGACCAGTGGCTCGGCCTCGCAATCGCCCAGTCTGTCGCCAAGTGTCTCGGCCTCCACCTCTGCTAGCCCGTCAGCCAGCCTGTCGACCAGTGGCTCGGCCTCGCAGTCGCCCAGTCTGTCGCCAAGTGTCTCGGCCTCCACCTCTGCTAGCCCGTCTGCCAGCCTGTCGACCAGTGGCTCGGCCTCGCAATTGCCCAGTCTGTCGCCAAGTGTCTTGGCCTCCACCTCTGCTAGCCGGTCAGCCAGCCTGTCGACCAGTGGCTCGGGCTCGCAATCGCCCAGTCTGTCGCCAAGTGTCTCGGCCTCCACCTCAGCTAGACCGTCAGCCAGCCTGTCGACCAGTGGCTCGGCCTCGCAATCGCCCAGTCTGTCGCCAAGTGTCTCGGCCTCCACCTCTGCTAGCCCGTCAGCCAGCCTGTCGACCAGTGGCTCGGCCTCGCAATCGCCCAGTCTGTCCCCAAGTGTCGCGGCCTCCACCTCTGCTAGCCGGTCAGCCAGCCTGTCGACCAGTGGCTCGGCCTCGCAATCGCCCAGTCTGTCGCCAAGTGTCTCGGCCTCCACCTCTGCTAGCCCGTCAGCCAGCCTGTCGACCAGTGGCTCGGCCTCGCAGTCGCCCAGTCTGTCGCCAAGTGTCTCGGCCTCCACCTCTGCTAGCCCGTCAGCCAGCCTGTCGACCAGTGGCTCGGCCTCGCAGTCGCCCAGTCTGTCGCCAAGTGTCTCGGCCTCCACCTCTGGAAGCCCGTCAGCCAGCCTGTCGACCAGTGGCTCGGCCTCGCAATCGCCTAGTCTGTCGCCAAGTGTCTCGGCCTCCACCTCTGCTAGCCCGTCAGCCAGCCTGTCGACCAGTGGATCGGCCTCGCACTCGCCCAGTCTGTCACCAAGTGTCTCGGCCTCCAGCTCTGCTAGCCCGTCAGCCAGCCTGTCGACCAGTGGCTCGGCCTCGCAATCGCCCAGTCTGTCGCCAAGTGTCTCGGCCTCCACCTCTGCTAGCCCGTCAGCCAGCCTGTCGACCAGTGGCTCGGCCTCGCAATCGCCCAGTCTGTCCCCAAGTGTCGCGGCCTCCACCTCTGCTAGCCGGTCAGCCAGCCTGTCGACCAGTGGCTCGGCCTCGCAATCGCCCAGTCTGTCGCCAAGTGTCTCGGCCTCCACCTCTGCTAGCCCGTCAGCCAGCCTGTCGACCAGTGGCTCGGCCTCGCAGTCGCCCAGTCTGTCGCCAAGTGTCTCGGCCTCCACCTCTGCTAGCCCGTCTGCCAGCCTGTCGACCAGTGGCTCGGCCTCGCAATTGCCCAGTCTGTCGCGAAGTGTCTTGGCCTCCACCTCTGCTAGCCGGTCAGCCAGCCTGTCGACCAGTGGCTCGGGCTCGCAATCGCCCAGTCTGTCGCCAAGTGTCTCGGCCTCCACCTCAGCTAGACCGTCAGCCAGCCTGTCGACCAGTGGCTCGCCCTCGCAATCGTCCAGTCTGTCGCCAAGTGTCTCGGCCTCCACCTCTGCTAGCCCGTCAGCCAGCCTTTCGACCAGTGGCTCGGCCTCGCAATCGCCCAGTCTGTCGCCAAGTGTCTCGGCCTCCATCTCTGCTAGCCCGTCAGCCAGCCTGTCGACCAGTGGCTCGGCCTCGCAATCGCCCAGTCTTTCGCCAAGTGTCTCGGCCTCCCCCTCTGCTAGCCCGTCAGCCAGCCAGTCGACCAGTGGCTCGGCCTCGCAGTCGCCCAGTCTGTCGCCAAGTGTCTCCGCCTCCACCTCTGCTAGCCCGTCAGCCAGCCTGTCGACCAGTGGCTCGCCCTCGCAATCGTCCAGTCTGTCGCCAAGTGTTTCGGCCATCACCTTTGCTAGCCCGTCAGCCAGCCTGTCGACCAGTGGCTCGGCCTCGCAATCGCCCAGTCTGTCGCCAAGTGTCTCGGCCTCCACCTCTGCTAGCCCGTCAGCCAGCCTGTCGACCAGTGGATCGGCCTTGCAGTCGCCCAGTCTGTCGCCAAGTGTCTCGGCCTCCAGCTCTGCTAGCCCGTCAGCCAGCCTGTCGACCAGTGGCCCGGCCTCGCAATCGCCCAGTCTGTCGCCAAGTGTCTCGGCCTCCACCTCTGCTAGCCCGTCAGCAAGCCTGTCGACCAGTGGCTCGGCCTCGCAATCGCCCAGTCTGTCGCCAAGTGTCTCGGCCTCCACCTCTGCTAGCCTGTCAGCCAGCCTGTCGACCAGTGGGTCGGCCTCGCAATCGCCCAGTCTGTCGCCAAGTGTCTCGGCCTCCACCTCAGCTAGACCGTCAGCCAGCCTGTCGACCAGTGGCTCGGCCTCGCAATCGCCCAGTCTGTCGCCAAGTGTCTCGGCCTCCACCTCTGCTAGCCCGTCCGCCACCCTGTCGACCAGTGGCTCGGCCTTGCAATCGCCCAGTCTGTCGCCAAGTGTCTCGGCCTCCACCTCTGCTAGCCCGTCAGCCAGCCTGTTGATCAATGGCTCGGCCTCGCAATCTGCCAGTCTGTCGCCAAGTTTCTCGGCCTCTACCTCTGCTAGCCCGTCAGCCAGCCTGTCGACCAGTGGCTCGCCCTCGCAATCGTCCAGTCTGTCGCCAAGTGTCTCGGCCTCCACCTCTGCTAGCCCGTCAGCCAGCCTGTCGACCAGTGGCTCGGCCTCGCAATCGCCCAGTCTTTCGCCAAGTGTCTCGGCCTCCATCTCTGCTAGCCCGTCAGCCAGCCTGTCGACCAGTGGCTCGGCCTCGCTGTCGCCCAGTCTGTCGCCAAGTGTCTCGGCCTCCGCCTCTGCTAGCCCGTCAGCCAGCCTGTCGACCAGTGGCTCGGCCTCGCAATCGCCCAGTCTGTCGCCAAGTGTCTCGGCCTCCACCTCTGCTAGCCCGTCAGCCAGCCTGTCGACCAGTGGCTCGGGCTCTCAATCGCCCAGTGCGTCGCCAAGTGTCTCGGCCTCCACTTCTGCTAGCCCGTCAGCCAGCCTGTCGACCAGTGGCTCGGCCTCGCAGTCGCCCAGTCTGTCGCCAAGTGTCTCGGCCTCCACCTCTGCTAGCCCGTCTGCCAGCCTGTCGACCAGTGGCTCGGCCTCGCAATCGCCCAGTCTGTCGCCAAGTGTCTCGGCCTCCACCTCTGCTAGCCCGTCAGCCAGCCTGTCGACCAGTGGCTCGGCCTCGCAATCGCCCAGTCTGTCCCCAAGTGTCTCGGCCTCCACCTCTGCTAGCC
Organism: Porites lutea; assembly: GCF_958299795.1. Classification (NCBI taxonomy): domain Eukaryota; kingdom Metazoa; phylum Cnidaria; class Anthozoa; order Scleractinia; family Poritidae; genus Porites; species Porites lutea. Next base: position 219 of record NW_027332293.1, on the reverse strand, counting down.
GGTCAGCCAGCCTGTCGACCAGTGGCTCGGCCTCGCAATCGCCCAGTCTGTCGCCAAGTGTCTCGGCCTCCACCTCTGCTAGCCCGTCAGCCAGCCTGTCGACCAGTGGCTCGGCCTCGCAATCGCCCAGTGCGTCGCCAAGTGTCTCGGCCTCCACTTCTGCTAGCCCGTCAGCCAGCCTGTCGACCAGTGGCTTGGCCTCGCAGTCGCCCAGTCTGT
>NC_133214.1:22371493-22471493 GCF_958299795.1 Porites lutea | reverse complement strand
CAGTCAGACACTTGGTTTTCTATAATATTATGAATATCTTACATAATATTTAACATGTAAAAACTTTTTATGACCCAGATGAATGAGTGTCTGTTAGTGGGTTGGAAGCACAGTCTGAAATGCAGTGTGAATAGCTTTTCGACACTTTTCACCATCAGTCTTGATTTTATCCAGATTTTCTGTTACGAGCTTAAAACAACAAAAGAAAAGAAACTTTAAAATGTGTAGGTAGTAAAGTACATTGATCTACTTCAGAATGGTTTTATCAATATTAAGGTCAACATTAAACTGGGTTGTTTAATCAGTCAAATTACCACCAACTATGACAGACTTAAACAGGTTAACAAGGCTAATTCTGCCCATTGCTATGAGCACAGTACAGATATTCCTCTCCAATTTTAAAAATGAGGGGAAGGGTTAATAAAGACCTAATCCAAATTATGGCCATTTAGATCATGACTACACTAGAGATTCTGTAAGAACTAAAAAAATTTTAACTGCGATGGTGCAGAGGGAATAGGCTTTAGAACGAGACGGTGTCTGGAATGAAAGAAAACACTTCTGCAACCACTGAATCTTTAAAGAAAACTTATGTGGAAGGGCATCTCATTGAGATCACAGGCAACAGCTGCCCATAAGTGTAAGAGGGGTTTCACACAGTTGGAAGCACATCAGATGAAATCCTTGCAAAAAAATACAGCCAAGTAAAAGAAATACTGATAATTAGCTTGGCACCTTTTGGAATTCCACTTCCAAATTTTTCTGTTCCTCCTTATGTTGATTCTTAAGTTCTTCAATTTCTCTCTCCTGCCTATGACTCAACTAAACACAAAAAGACATAACTGTGAGCTCTATTAAAATCAAATTAGCACGACAGTGTACTTAGAAACTTATAAGAATATGCGATTATATAAGCTGACTATTGACTCAAAAATTCAATGGAAAACCTTATAGATTTTTAAAACCTTTTTAAAAGACAATCTCACCTTCTGCCTCTCGTCAACAAATTGTTTCATATTCTGGCTATCAAGTTCTCTGTGCCTTCTGCAAATACAAAATTTGAAAAAAGTGTCAAGAGATAAATGGCCACTTAAAACTGTGCCCTTCACCATCCTACATGCTCTTCTCTGCTTTATATAACCTAATAGCAGCATGTTGAGATTAGAAGAACTGTGTCTCACAGTAATTTAGCCTAATCCTGTGCTACATTTAGCAAATAGCCACCACTAAATTGAGTGACTCAGTTTGGTGGTGGCTATATGCTAATTGTGGGACAGTGAAATCGAAAATATAATCTGTTAAAATAGTGAAGCAATAGGGTTCAAAAGTGTGACATCATAAAAAAATAAATTTGTGAAATTATAGGATTTGTCAGGATATTCTGGAAGAACAACATTCAAGAGGCCTACTTGCCAAAAACTAGCATTTCGGGGCAAATTGTCTCTGAGATATTAGCCCAGTTATGCTCCGATGACTCCATACAAATCCCTCTAAATTTGACTCGGTTAGTTATTACTTAAAAAGTAATAATCAACAAGAAGTTTCACTCCTAACAAGAAGGCCTGAACTGCCATGACACAATCCCTTGAAAGAAGAAAAGATCCCTTGTGGCCATGCAGTTATACCTGTCTCGTTCCTCTTTGCACTCTATTGTTTTATCAAGAAATAATGCTTTAACTGTCTCCATGGACTGTCTTGTCTGTTTTCTTGTCATCTCACTGCTTTCCCTTTCAAAAAAAAAAAGCAAGAAAAATGGATCAGCCTAAGACTTGTTAAGGAACATGACATGCCATTTCTATGGCACCTGTATCGCAACTAACAAAGTTTCCCCAGTCAGGTTCTCAACTATTTGTTGAATTCAGAGATTTTATTTGACACAGAGTTGCAATCTTAATCTAAATTGTATGAATAATGTTGGATTCATTTTACAGACTAAGATGCAGACTCAACACTTTGCTAAATTTGCTGCAGATGGAGCAAATTCTTGACTAGAATAACCTATTTATTTAATGCGACAATAAGGTCACCATGATACAGATAAATGAATGGCATTAAAAGTGTCTCTTAGCCCTAATCTCTTAACAGAATGCTGCATTAGATTGAGGGGGATCTGTGTGGTTTGGTAATTTATCGAAGGAACAGTGACCTGTACTTTTGACCTGTGGAATGTGCCCTGTACTTTAGACCCGGCATAACTGTTCTGGACTAAAGTGACAGCTGATGTCACCCGCCCTGCCAGCAGAGCCATTCTTTCAAGGAGGCTCTCATCTCTCACAGGGTGAACTGTTACCAGCTTGAGAAAAATGTGCAAGATAGGACATTCTCCTCCAGAATTCTTACTTTTCGTGCCTTGATGTAACTTCTTTGTGCTGGCTTTCATGAGCACTGTCCATCACTTTCTTCAGTGTATCCAGTTGCTATTAAGTGCAAGAGAACAAAATTTGACATGTTAACATGTCAGCAGCAAGGATGACACACTCCTTTAGTTACTAAAAGATTCCACTGTCAGTGTCAGCAGAGAAATATTCCACTTTCTGGTTAGTTCTTGATAATGGAGTCTGCTGCATAAACTTTACAATTCAATTTTAATACCTAAGTTGGGCAGTGCAACTACCTTTATTCCTGACATTAAAACACCCCTTTAGTACTGTTACCGCTCTGAACTACTCTGTTCGTCCATTTTATTGCGACTCCCTCATAATAATTGATTTGATATATACAAAGAGGGTAAATTATTCCTTTCAAAGTGTTTGAAAGGATCAGTTAAATTCTAAGAGTAACCATATGTGCTCTGAAATAGGCAAACAAATGTCCCAAGATAAAAAGGTCTTCTGATCAGCTACTCACTTGCACAGCATGTTCTTCAAACATACGAATTTCTTCTTCTACTTGTCTGTTTATCATGTTTGTCCATTCTTCAGTTTGGGATGACAGTCTTTCCTTGGCCTGTATATCACAAAAATAATTACACACATAACAAACTTTAAGCATTTGTATAGCTGAAAACACAGTTACATTTTAGGTCTCAAATAATGTAAGGAAGGACAAATTTTAAGTGAAATACTTTTACTGTTGGACGACTTTAGAATTTTTTCAACTTGTCAAAATTCAGTCACAAATAAAAACTCAAACAATTTTTTTGCCTTTTGAACGCACTAAAACTAGGATGATTTGTGCCACAGACCCCTGGAAGGTCCATTCAAGGAGTTGTGTTAACATGCAGTACATTTATGTAATCAAAAAGCTAGGTAGCTTACAATAAAAATAATAACTATTTAAGTATCCTGAAATACTTACCTTGTCAGTTTGTGTTTTGTTAAGAAACAACATCTTGCTTTCATGGACTTTTCGCAATTCTTCTGATTTCTCCTCCCTGCAATACAAGTGCAACACACGAAGTTGTTCAGCTGTTCTACAATTCCATGGATGGCTCACCAATAGATTTACTGCTTAACTCTAGTAACCTGCATTTATGCTTATTATTATGAGAGAAAAAATACTTTCAGGGTTTGATAAAAAAGCTTGTATTCAAGCTTGTCCTCAAGACAAATAGCTATCACATTTTGCATGCCAAGGGCCACTAAGTTAGGAGATGACTTCCCTGCAGTGCAGGCCCTTGACCATTGGTCAAGTGACAGTGAGCATGAAAAGTTACCTGCCCGGCAGAAAAAATCTACCCATTACCAAACTTCACAAAATACACTAAAAAATGCAATTGAAGTTGGCAAAAACACAAGGTAAACATAATAATTTTATTGATTATATACTTTTCTACAGAGTAAGTACTGAGAACATACAGTGTTTTAGTGCCACTTACCCACATCTCTTCACTGCCCTCTCAAATGTCCGTATAGCATTGATTTTAATCTTCTCATAGTCTGTAACAACCTTTTCTAACTCTCCAGTGTGATCCCTCTGCATGGCAGATCGTTCCTGAATAGGAATGCAAACAAGAACAATGGAAATGCTAAAAAAATGCAAGGAAAAGCCAACACAAAGAGAATAAAGATCAAAGATGAAAATGTTGCCACGCAAGTAAGGCCAAGAAAAAGTGCAACTAAAGATCATAAAAAAAGGTTATCTAATCAGTATTCGATATTTGTGTCATGGCCTTGATCATCCCTTACCTTTGCATATCTTTTGAGTAGAGCTTCATTCTCTTTCTGGTGCCTCTTAAATACCTTTACAAAGTTCTGAAATCCAACGAAAAATAATAATTATTTCCATTAGTGACTGCGCCTTATGCAAAATAAAATCTCTGACATCAGGCCCTGAAGATTCCCTATAAAGCCACATCACAATTACTGCACCAATTAAAGCAAAGCAATACCCTTGGGCAAACTGTTATCAACTACACTATTCACCATGAAGCTAGGTGAGGTAGAGAAGCTTAACATATGTTATAATGAGGTTTTTGAGCATAGTACAAAGATAAATGGATCAGATTTAAACCTTAAACCCTCCCCTTGAATGCAACAATTTGCCTATTAGTGAGAAGTTAGTGTTAATGTCGGGTTAAGAGAGCGGTATAAAGTAGTACACAGTTTCATAGAATCCTATTTACTGCCCTCAACTATAAGGTCACATTCAATAATTACCTTATCTTTTTTCAGTTCAACCACAATAATTGGTGAAAACTTGAAGTCATCTGGATAAAAAGATGGAAAGAAATACAAATGTAACAAAATTCTGTCTAAACAAAGATACTTGCTCGGTTAAGAGTGTCAGTTGTGACAATCTTGTTGTCTTGTTTCAGTTACAAGTATGTGTTACTTAGATATAGCTTAAGGAAGTATTATAAATGAATTGAAGCGATACAGTACAACTGATAAGCATATATAAATAAAGTTTGGATATGCTAATATCTTTATTGTTCCAACACATTTATTTCAGTAACACCCAAGAAGAACTTTAGCAACTTACGTTTCTTGGGCACATTGCTTTCAATAAGGGTTAGTTCAGAAGAGGATCGTGCTCCAGAGTAGCTTAATGTCACAACTGAGTCCCTTGCTCGTTGTGCACATGTACCAATACCAATGTTATTAATAGAGTTTAAGGATGGTGCCTTCATTTTAGAGATTGCAGGGGCAGATGATGACTTCTTTATGAATGATGGCAAACTGCTTTCTTCCTCCTAGGTACAGAAAAGATAATAAACTCAGCTGATATACCACCTACATTCAATTTCATCTGAAGTGGGGGTGGTGGTGGCAGGAGTACTATCATACAGGCATATGGACATAGGTTATGCATAGGTAAGCGCAACTAGGTAGCACAAGGTTTTCAAGTAATCTAGTCTGGGTTGGATAGAACTTTCTTCGCATAAAAAAATATATATAGTAAAAAGAGGGATGGGTGCAAAGAGGGTGTCAACAGAGAAGAACAGAATCCCGATCATACATGTACAAGACTTACAGATATCAGAGGGCTTTAGTTTAGACATTAGAGTACCATTAATTTTATTGTAAATTGATCTGTGGTATGAAGAAGAAGAGTTTTCTGGTAAATAGTTAGTCTGGAACAGAGTAGAAATTTTGGTTGCCTGGCCTAGAATAGGGTACAACATGCACCTGAAATTGGGTTAGAATAGGCTTAAGGTGAAAGGGTCCCAATAGAACACCCAATCACAAATTCCTATTGTGACCCCTTTCCTACCCTCACAGATCTCATATGGACACCTACCCTGACCAGGGTAAAAAGAAATTATTGTTAGTGTAAAATCAGCCGTAATGGATATAATATGGAAAGTATTAAGCTGAGAAAGTAATGTCTCCCCTCTCCCAACTTCTACCATAAAGAGATGGATCTATTTTTATTATATTCCACTAAATTTGCCGGTTTTTGGCAGGGGACACTGAGGGAAAGTTTGGGTGGGGGTGTGCCACCAAGGACTTTGCGTAACAGGTCAGTGGATCTGTTTACACCGAAGTTTGCCCAATAATATACATCTTAAGTGGTAGAAAACTTACTGTTTCTTCAATTCCAAAAACACTGGCCATTTGTTTAGCTCGTCTGTCCGCTTCAGAAATGTACTTCATTGGTTCTGAGAGCTCATTAACAATAGCTGCAAATCAAAATTAGTATTAAATTTATTATTAAACATTGTTTGTATTGATAATACTATCAACTGCTAAGAGTTTATAGCTAGGTGTCAGCTCAAAATAATGTAAACATACATTTGTCTTATAATCAGTGCCACAGGAAATAAACAAAGAACAGCCAATAAAATCACAGGTTAACCAGTGGCAATGCTAATAAATAGACCAATCATTAATAATCAGAGTTTGATACAACCAAGTGACAACTTATTTTGACTCTGAGGATAACTACCGCAAAGGTTGTCAACACATTAGTCAGTATGAAAAACAGAACTATTCAGGACTTACTACACCCCAACAATCCTATCAGTATAAACTACAAGCTACTTACCAGTATATCTTTCTGGAACATATGTCTTGAGTGAAATTTGACAAAAAAGTGTTGCCAGCGGAAGTGGCATGTTGTTTTCCGTTCTGAGAGAAATGTGTCGGAAACCTATGTAACAGAAACAAATTTCTTATTACTGACTAGTGTCCTGTGCAATAACATTGCAGACATTCCTATCACAGTCCTTTTTAACGTTGTTTGTGCCTACACTTGTACTTTAGGTTTTAAAAATCAGGTGAAATATTTTAATAAAGCATTCACATTTCTACAATACCAGTTGCCAATACCACGTTCATTAGAATAAAGAAGCTGACACTTACCAGACTGTAGACCATCCAGAGGAACAACTCGCTGGGCAATCAGTTTATCATTGTCATCTATCACACCAAATCTCAAGAGAACAAGTTCTGGAAGAACAATCTGATAATAGTACAAAAAAAGAATGAATTTTGTAAACATCACTGGTGACTTGATGTATCAAACCTAAGCCAGCTTCTGTGGCATCAGGACATTCCAATACATGAGACATGTACAAAATGTACTACAGATTATAAAAGTTCACACACCCGTCTAAATACAAACTCATCCTCATCATAGACAGGATCCATCCCATTGTTTTGAATGTACTTGGTCCTGTACTTTTTGCGCAAGGTGTCCGTTGGAAGCCCATACATGTCCACTTCCACGCAAGTTGTTATCTTCTTATCAGACAGGAACTGTCCTGAAATCACCTAGTAATCAGAGTAAGGTCAACACATTCATGTTAATCAGTTATCCTCAAGTTCATACCTGATAGTTGGGAGTTTTGAGGTTCAAGAAATATCATGACTTTATAGGCACCACTAAATGAAATTAGTCATGATAGTTATGAGGAGTCAGCCTGGCTGAGCAGTTAAAACGCAGGGCTCGGAGGCCCCAAGTTCAAGTCCCACCCTGACTGCTTGCTAGATTTGTTTATGGTAGACCTGAGTTCAAATCCTAGACTATGCTGAAAAATAGCCAACTGGTTTGCCTCTGGCCACTTGGGATTCTTAACCTGTTATGCTTGATTTAAGTTTGTTTCAGGCATTTAATTTTCCCAGCACCACAAATACAGCCAAGGGTAAAAATAATAACATTATAATAATTATTATTATCATTATTATTATTAATACCTGACTGAGAGATTTGTGGAAAGTTTGTGTATTTCTCTGCCAAGTACAAACATTATATATTGCTCTTTTACAACATTTCAAAGCCATTTTTTGGTCTTTGCCTATGGTGAATTCTTTCACTCCCATATCATTAATGTTTTTCATAGATTGAGGCTGGGACCATAAGACACTTTGAATAACTCACAACTTCTAAATGAGAGCTATTGGTGCTATTAAAGTAGGGGCATCATCCCTTGCTACAATCGCCATGGTTAACTCTCCATTTAGATACTCTATTTTAGAAATAAAAAGTTCACAAAAAACACTTAGCAACTACAGCAAAGTTTTATCATCAAGTAGGCAAGTACAACATGTTGTAAAGAAAAAAAAGCATCGCATACTTTAACTGTGACTGAAGCTGCAACCATTCCGTCAATGACTGACTCAGTAAAGGGATCAAACTGCCGGTCAGATCGACACATTATTTCTGGCTTAAGAAGGTATCTAAAATACAACACATCAAGAAAACATCAAGAGCTCCTGATTCTTCTACATAAATCTTTGTTAGGAAAAATTGAGATCATGGAGCTTAGCTTGGAAAATTTTAGTGATAAGATTATATGTGGAGTGAATTTTAACTGATAACAAAAGTTACTCACAACATACCCACATCTTCCATTGTATTCAAATTTTCCATCATTCAACTGAAATGCTAAATCTGCAAAATGCATCAAAAAGCTCATTAATATATAATACATTTATATTGCGTGTTATCCTATTTTTATTAACTTAGGCAGACTTAAACTGTTTGACTGACAACTGCCACAAAAAGAGACAGCAATAATAATTGTCTTATTACCTGATGTCTGAAAGTTGAGGGAAACCATCTGACAGCCAACATTCCAGAAAACCTACGGACAGAATTTAAATGTTAGGACAAAAACAAAATCATCTTTAAAAAGAGCAAATTGGAAAAACATTTCCAATGTTATGTGATAATGAAAGATCCCAGATTCCAATATACCACCATTTACAGTTGCACATAAATGTTCATAACTTTCTTCTCTAAGTTATTGTAATTCCTCTCACCAGTTTTGTTGAATGAGGTGATTGAGTATGTTTCTCTTTTGTATGGGTAAATCCAAGAGAGGGCAACGGAGCAAATCCTGTGTCCTGATTGGCTACACCAGAGAGTAAGATGACCCATCTTGCCCATGGTCCAATAAAAGCCAATATCCAACCATCTTGACCTCACACTTGGTCAGTAACCGATATGTATAACTACAAAAGCCCGTACGTTACTTATGATTGCAGCAAATTACCTGTGGCATGTAATTGCTTGAATCAACTCTACTTCCTTTTGGATAAATCCTGGACTGCTGGCGTTTGTTATATCTTAGTACTTGGTTAATGATTTTAAACAGAGCCTTGAGTAACTCCTTTTAGTACACTAGTCTCCTCATTACCAACATCTTACTTGTTAAAAGCTACAATGTTAACACAGCCTCGCAGAAGGTTAAATCCACCCTATAAGTGACAGGGAATAGAGACGTGTCTTTCTGTCTAAGTTTACTTATTAGAAATGTTTATTAACTTCATCATAGGGATTCTGGCTGGAATCTCACAGCAGTACCCTCACAAAACTTGGTTAAAAGATATCTTTTCGATTGGCCACTTCAGATCCACAGTAAACCTCAAAGGAAGAGGGCATCCAGAGGAAAGCCAGTTAGGCTGAGGTGTTTCATGATCTTACAGCATGACCTTATTATCACTCTCTAACTTGTGCTACTTATAGGGACCCCTGCAAATGTAGAAATAAAAAAGACCAAACTAAAAGCAGTCCCAGTCAGTCCTTGAAAGTTGTGGTGGTAACTTAAGACTTTGCTACTAGTTGGTGCAGGCACAGGAGTCATTTCTGTGGGACTGTGGTACCATGAGAAAGAAATAAGCACGATCTGTTTACTGTATTGCCTAATCCACAATACTTTACTGAATAAAATTTTATTTTGTAAACCAGAAAAAAGATACTTGACAAATTCCAAAGGACTTGCTTTAAGTAAACCAAAGCCTGTTGACTCATTGAATGATGATATATGGTATGACAAGTTCTTCTCTGCAAAAATAAAAAAAATCAAAAACAAGACATCTTTACCTGTAGCACTATACACAGCAAGATATTTAAAGTTTTTCTTGTAGTTTTTATTGTGCAAAAAGATCAATGTAACTGATAAAATATACTGCCAAATAGATAACCCAGAGTTTAAATTAATACCAACAAAATGTTGCAACACTTCTGAGATTTCTGCACTCTGATCAATCAATTAATCAATCACCAGTCTTCCTCTTCCTCATCCTCTTACTTAAAGGAGTTAACAACTAAGAGCGCCTTAAGTGCCCGAGGTCAGCAGTCTTTTGGCATGAGCATGCCTAGTAGCTAGCTACATCCAGCAAGTGATTCATTGGTGAGTTCAGTTTTCCTTCGTGCCGGGTTTTTTCAGCCCATGAGGTTCTTTTATCCATTTTCGTCCCCTCCTTCTCTCCTTTGGCTTTGTTGATGTTGTTGTTGCCCTTTTTTTATTCTCCACTGATGTGTTCCAGTGTGATGGGTGCCTTTTGTGTCGGGGCTCATGGCAGGGTTGCGCTGTTGTGCCAGTCTTGGGGGCATTATTTCAATCTAGGGGCTGGCGGCCAAAAGTGGGTTCCCCTGGATACTCAAGGCACCCGACCTCCATTTTAGCAGTGTAGTTGTTAATGCACTGAAAACTGTGTACAAGTTTGGACCTCAACTTTCCTTGTATTTTATGTTTGACTTGTCATAAGTGTGCAAACAATAGCTTAAAAAAATTGCATATAACTTACTCTCTGCTTCATCAAATCCGCTGAAGGGGACTGGGTGGATGTAATTCACTAGCACTGAGAGATATGGATGGATGCTCCCTGTGGTTAGTGTTGACCTAAACTGGCTTAGCTGTTCCAAGTCGTCTGGGGTGAGGCTTGCTGCCCTTGAAGTCTACAAAATAAATTATTGTGTTTCTTTCAACTCCCAAGATCTGACTAATTTCTACTTTCTGGTTGCTATACATTTCCTTGTATATTAAGGGAGTTATATATCAGGATAACATCCTCTAGCTGATACATTTGCATATCCTCATTATAACCTGTCCATTGATATTACAAGGAGAAGTTAAATGCAGATCACCTCTGGGAGTTACAAGGTATTACAAGTGAATAGGCAATTTACAAGGGAAAAAACGCACTTTCAAAACGAGGCTGGCGCAAAATGTTTCTTGTGATAATGAGTTTCATTTGAATGACAATAAAAATAAATTTCATATCAATGGCTTTGCACTAAGCCTCGCTTTGAAACAGAAGCTTATGGCAAATTGGAAATGGCCTACTCCTCAACTCATAGGCAAAAGAATTTCAATTTACACTTTTAGGGAAGTGGGACAAATTTTTTGGTAACTATGATAAAAAAAGAAACTAAGTTTTCTCAAGAAGGCACTAAAAGGGACAGAGAACATAATAATTTAAAGCAAGAATGGCTTTATAAAGGGAGAAGGGAGTGTACTGGCTTATCAAGTTCCTCCTTGGCTAAAACCCTGACATGGAAATTTATTTCAATGTTATTTGCATGACCATATGACAGCAAGCATTGCATTCATAAAGCTCAGTGGAAAACTTTCACTGAGATGCAACACAATCATCCCTGCTACAAGATGCTTTAACTTTCCATACCTTTTTTCCTCCCATGTTTAGCCGCAATGAACTTCCATATGCCGTCAGCTTTTCCTCTCTTTTTTTAAACTCACTGAGCACATCCCTTTCCTCATCATCATCTGGGTTGGACTCACTACTTTGAACACTCACATTACTCTCTTTTCTGTCCACAACAAATCTTTGTTCATATGAAAAGTCATTGCTGCTTCTAGTAGACGAACTTGAAAAGGTTCCATGAACAGAAGTATGTGTCATTTTATTGTCTACTTTTCCATTATATTCAACAGCAGATGATGTAATTTTACCGTTATTTGAATCAATGTCTTCTTGTTCTGGGGCAACATAAAACTTGGACCTCTTTTCAAATTTCTGTGAACTATCATCAGAATCATCTGCATATCTTGAATCACTATTTTCAGTTGCATCAGATACTTCCTGGATGGACTCAAGGCCACCATTACGTCTGTTAGGTTTTATAACAACACTTGCATCTGGGTTGCTATTTTCGTCTTTAGCTGGGGGAAACTCGTAGTGAGATTCTCCACTTTTTGTCACAGTTACGGTAGGGGTTACTGAAAGATCACTGTCATTCGAACTGTCAGAAACAGCACTGAGAGTTGAACCAAAAGAAAGTCCAGAAATACGATTTCCACTTATGTCTTCACTAGTTCTCAATGATCCTGTTGAACAAGAATCTGAACTTGACTTGTCATTAAGATTCTCAATGCCTTGCATTTCAAAAAAGTTTCTACTGTTTTGGGACATAACAAAAGCATTCTCTGGGTCCTTAAACCCATTTAAGCCTACATCATTAAACACTTTAGATAGAAGCAAACTTGAATATGCAGAAAAAGAGCTGTACTGAGCTATGTCATCAAGAGTGACTGCCTTGTCCTCATCAGATGGTAATTCTTCAATTGCAGTAGTTGTTGATTCACGTAAAAGATCGTTGCACATTTTATCACTATATTCCATGAGCCTGTTAAATTCCTCACAGCTTGTGGATCGATCACAAGAATCATCAATGTCACTTTCAAGCACTTCTTCTTCCTCTTCAATTTCATCATCAATAATTGCTGTCTCCTTAATGCTTCCAGTACGAAATCCTACCATACAATACACGGGTAAGTGAATAACTTATGTAAAGATTCACTGTGCAAAGAATTTCTAAATATCATTTAACACAATGGACCATTTTACAGTTGTGGGCTTAGTACCCTATCATTATTATCAATACACAAGGCCAAATTTTACAAATTTATTTCCTAAGGAAAGATTGTTTAACCTGAAATCATGTTGCCAGCTGCAAATTCCATTTACAGCCCACACTTTGCCATTTGGCTCGTAAAAAGGAGCGTTTTAGAAAAGGCAGTCTGTCTTTTTGCCGTGTGTGGTGATAATAATTACTGTTCATTTTTGTCTAAAACAAATCTACAAGCAGTTTAGCAAGTAGGTTAAAATGTTTCCAGTTAGTGAATTTCAAATTTATATACACAGGCCCATGTGCATGTTTACGTGAATTTGAAATTCTCAAAGCTAACCACCTCATAGGTCATGACATCATACATAAATTAACTGGTCAGTGTAAAAGGTACCCTGCAAGCAGAGGCTTCATTTTCGTGGTGTGAGCTGTTGCGTGAAAAGTAGCCTCTGCTGACAACTATTCAAATCCGTCCAGAAATGTGGACGAATAAATTTTAAAAAACGGTTTTTTCCTGTTCTTGCCGGTTTAGAGCATTGCGTGAGTCTTACATGAGTCTTGTGTAGCAGATCAGAGTTGTCACAATTTTTTTTATTCCCGCGAAACTCGCACTATTTGACAACAGACCTGACGATTAATTTTGCTTGTAAATCACGTGACAAATTTCGCACATGTACAATAGAAAATAGAACAGTTGTAGGCAGAGGTTAATTTTCGCATGACACCTCACACAGCGAAAATGTAGCCTCTGCTCGCAGGGTATGTAAAAAGGAGACTGTGGACTATAATGCTTTCACCATGCAAATAAGAAGATGACAACAAAAGTCCCTTTGTTCTCTGACACTGAAAACAATATTCCGCAGTCTACATTTTACACTGCCCCATTAATTAAAGGTGTCTACACTGGTGTTATTATTACTTCATTACACAAACGTTTTTACAATTTTATCAAGCATTTGAGCTGCTCATCTACAGGTCCAGTAATAACAAAAAATTCACTACTGCTGCAGTTGGATGTCAAGTAGACAGCTTATTTCATGCAATGAAAAGTATTTTTTAAAATGTTAAAAAATGTACACACAGAAAAAAGCTCATATTTATAAATACCTGATATGTCTGAGGGTTCATAATCGCTCCATAAGTCTAAGGTAAATAATTAAAACAAGTTATTCAATCAGGGCTGCCATACCAAACTGCTTTAATTTATGGCTAGAAAATTTACTACATTTAACTAAATCTCACCTACATGGCCAATAACCATTTTTTTAAATTATAGAAAGTCACAAATTGAGGCTCAAAGTGTGTAAAAAGGGTGTGGTTTTATACATGTGCTTTTATTATTTTAACTAGGGTACCATACTCACCTTCAGATTCCTGTTCTGGTTTTAGCTTCTTGTTCTTTATGATAATTTTTCTCTTCAAATGGCTAGGTGAAGGTAGAGGTACACCTTCTTCAAGCTTTGGGAGACAGGAGACAAAAAAAATTACCAAATAACATGAGCTCTGTTTGTCAAAAAAGACATGTACTGCCAAAAAACAAAAGGACCAAAAACACTTACAGGATGACTATCTAAAGGCAGTTTCAGAAGCATGTCTCCAAAGGTATCTGAGCAAATGCAAGCCATCCTGTACTGCTGGTTCTTGCTGTTAAAAGCAATAATAATAAGGAGAAAAAAAACATCAACTGGTGGTGAAGAGCATGTTTTCCTTTTTCTTTTTTTTTTACTTAAGCTAGCTACGCTTGCATGACGTCAAGTTGTGGCAAGTCTAGGTGTGAATAAGCGCAACAACTCATGCAAGCAAAACAAAGTAGGGGAAAGGAATGCTAAATGACCCCTTACTGAGACTTGTCTCCATCAAAAACTATTAACCCTTGGATGTACATGCAAACTCATACCCTCACTGTGGTACAAAGGGGGATGGTTATACCCTCCGAGCATTTTCGCACAATTGCAAGATTTCCCTTTAATATATATGCCTGTTATGTTGTCTACAAGATGTTGTTAGTATTATGGTGTTATGGCCGCATTCATCACCAAATATGTTCATCCCACTAGTTCTTTGTTTAAATAGTTTAGCACACTCCTTTCACATTCTTTTCAATTATCGCAATTTATATTGTTAGCTTTCTTGCATAATTTTCTTTGTTTCTAGATCATTTTGTAAGTTTCACTCTTTATTTAGGATTAGCTTTAGAGTTCACAGAGGCATTATCTCAGTTTTTGTTCAGTTATCAGCTACGCTACCTTTTTTCTGTCTAACTTTGTTCAAGTCACACAACGTTTGTATCTTAAATTAGTGTGTTTCCTTCCCTGTATTTATTTCATTGTTTCATAGCTGTCATTTGTATTCCATACTAACTTGTAATTTTGTTTTTATTGTGGCAACCACAATAATTGTTATCAATGTAACAAAAATAAAAGGCTCATTAGTACTGGGAGACTATTTGCTATAATATAAGGGATACACACGCACATTGTGCTCCTGGGCGCCAGTGGAGTCATTTAACATAGCAAACAATAATTTTTAGATTTTCCACTATTTCGAGCAAATTTTTTGTTTTTTGTCACAAATTTAAAGCTTTATCAGAAAAATACACTTTGCGACACTTTTTTTCAACATAACACTTCAATACATTTAGAATTTCACACCACACCTCACTTGACATTTGATATCTCCTATATCTACGAGAAAATCCTCTTGAAAAAATTTTTTTAAAAAACAAGAGTTCCCCCCCCACTCCGCCCTTTACTCCTTAAAGTTAAGTCATCTTTGTCATAACATGCTCTGTAGATAGACCTCAACCCAAGTTCACACAGCCCTAATTTAACCTACAGAGGCTGAGGATTAAGTGCATAACAGGATAGTGAAATGTGAGGTGCACTGTCTGTTTTAGCCTGAGATTAAACAAGTAACATTTGGCGACACTACCACTGGTTTCCCCCCCAAATGACGTCTGAAAAACGAGTGCAGGAATTCCATACTGATGACCCGTCACTACTCAGATCTGATTGGTCGGCTGCATGGAAAATTTGATTCAACCAGATCTGGGTAGTGATGCGTCATCAGTATGGAATTTCTGTGCTCGTTTCTCAGACGTCATTTGGTGGGGAAACCAGTGGTAGCGTCGCCAAATAGTGTCTGTCTTCTCAGGCTACATCCATTTATAAATAAGCAGACAAGTGAAATAATAAGCTGAATATGGTTGCATTTACGGTATGCAAAACTCTCTGTCATAATTAAATAAAATACCTGCAGTGATTTTCAAACGAAAGTATTACTGGATACTCTGAGGTCACAAATGCTGAGTCACGTATAGCTTCAATAACATCCTAAAATTTTAAATTACACAGAAAAAAACTGTCAACATCTTGCTTCAAATTATTATTTTTTTAATCAAACAGTCAGAATGATTCTTGATGATGACAAGATAGTTTCTCAGCTTACAACAGCCGCTATCACTACCCACCTTGAACCAAATGTTAGTGCACATGGCTTTGCCGTGGGTTATTATTGGTTCATCACCAGGCCCATCCCAGCAGTCCAGTTCGATGCATCTTGTAATATCAAAGAAAGAGTGAGTGAATTGTTAAATCTGACAGTGCTCACAGTTCTTCTGTCAAGTTCTCCCAAGTAAGACATGTTTACTGTTTGGGCTTAAGGATGCTTGTTATTAACTTTTAGTGAGGAGAAAGTTGAGAGCAGTAGGGTGCTGCTCAAGATTTAAACTTCTTACTTGTGAAAAAGTCTTATTACAGATGAAGAGTTCCTACTTCAACCTCTACAAACATACCGACAGCCTGCCAGCAGGCACTGCCTATACATCTCCACGGATGATTTTCCACCAAACTGACGTCCTGCAGGGGAAAGCAAAATTCATTTTTATTTTTGGGTTTCTACAGGGCTTCTGATATTTTGCGCTGTGGCGGAGCCGCAAAATTCAAGTAAATCTGCGAAATCCCGCGAAATGCACAAAACACGAAAAATACCACGAAATTCAGTAGAAATCTTAACAAATACATGTCTGTACAACATATTTGAAACTTACTTCAGCTATAGGGGCTATGTACTTGCCGTAAACTTGCAAATTTATCTTCCCGAAACTATCAGGTGTAGATTATGTTGCAAAAAACTGGGCACTAGCCATAATGTTAAAGGCTTTGCCATTGGTTCATTTCTGGAGCATATTGTTGTTGAAAGAGCAAATGATGACCTCTGTTAGAAAAACTCCTGCGAAACTCCCACGAAATAGGCCGATTTTTCCGCAAATTTGTCCCTAAAAATCCCACAAAATTTGATTTTTTCTTCCGCGACCTATCAGAAGCCCTGTTTCTACACTACACATTGGTGGTTATTTTGAGATAACATAATGGCCTGCTATTTAAAGAACATTGTAGGAGTTGTTATAATATTATGACTCACCCACAAGATACGTGTTGTGTGATGAGTTAATAAAGTAGTGTGACAGTGGCTGTGTCATATCTTGATAGATTTCCACTCTGTTTGGCATCATAAGAAGATTATCGTCACTCAGCAGGTATCTTGTCAGTCCATTTACAGTAATTCGATCTGAAAAATAATCAAAGGTACAATAGATATTATTAAATCTATGATCAGTCAAGAAATCAAAACATGTTCATACCAACAAAATTAATGACTTACTGGTTTCACTGCAAAATAATGAATCTATGAACATCATTATTTAAAATTGGTTTCACAGCACGTAGCAGTATATTTTTGAATCTCATATATCATTTCAAGTTCATGATCTCACAAAGAGTGTAAAGGAAGATTCAGGTGTAATCTGTGTTGAGATTTCATCAAATTTGACTACACAGCTATTGTAAGTCATATTCTGGGCTTGACTGAAAGTTCTTTTTTCAAATCCTGTTTCGTGACACCTCTCAACTGTAGCAACTTAAGGCAGGTCCTCATTGCCCAAGGGGGCATAATTTTCAACGATAACAATAATATTAGCACTTGAGTGCTACACTGTAAATTCAAGGGTAAATAAAGTTTATTGATTGATTGATTGATTGAATGGGGTTGCTTGCTGGAAAATTTTCCAAACTTCCCAAAGAGGTAAAAGAATCTTGTTCTGTGGGCATCGCTCAAGTTTATTTTAACTCCTACAAGGTAACAAAAATCAGTTCAAATGAATAATGAACAGTCCTATTCACTTTTGGCTCAATACCCCAAAAGACCCTAAACGTTCCCATTACAGCTCTAACAGTCATCATTGTACATGTAAGCACCCTTAGTGGTATAATTCCACAATTTTTACCCCTAAAAGGTATGTAAAGCACTCCCATGATTCTTGTATGGGTGCATTCCCCCCCCCCCCCCCCACCCCTGGGGCCTAAACAGACTAACTAAGTTGTGTACCTCTTGCAAGATTGTCCTTGGATTTCTCATATTTTCGGATCAATGACAGTGCCTTGTCCTTGTTGTAATAGGGGTAAAGTATTTCATTCAGACGTGGATCTCTTTGCTCCTGGTTTAGAAACTTGACCAACTGATATACATTAAGGTAAGGTGCTTTTCCTCCTCCCCTGTGTAAAAACAGACAAATGATTGATAGTCAAATGAAATGAATATATTTATCCTTTTACCCACCAGTGGTGGAACACTCTTCAACAAAACAGTTCATTATTTAATGGAAATGTCCAGCATAATTTTCGCCTACTAGTCGTTCATTGTTGTGACCTCATAGCTTCTCATTGCCCCTTACTACCACATGTTTACATTCAAACTGCCTCAACTTCAGGTAGCTTCTGCTATTTGTGGGCGGAGACTATAATTCAATTTAATGATGGAATAGTGTCTAAATAAAGTAAATATATACAGATCACTGGCAGGGTTTTAACTTAGAGAGAAATACTTTTCAAAGTGAAGAGCTGTTTCACATTTCAGCAATATAGGGTATCATATTCTCTTCACCTACCGGTAACCCCCAATATTAGAATGCTCAGACTGGGCTGGCTATTTGGCCTGGTTACCATTAGAGACTGCCATTTTGTTGTGAATCAGAATGTAAAGAGGATGAAGCT
The DNA here is from genome assembly GCF_958299795.1 of Porites lutea. Lineage (NCBI taxonomy): Eukaryota > Metazoa > Cnidaria > Anthozoa > Scleractinia > Poritidae > Porites > Porites lutea. The sequence continues at coordinate 22,452,963 of NC_133214.1, read as the reverse complement.
GTATCATTAAATAATAATTAACTTTGGGTCTACTGACCACCAGATTAGTTTAGAGGATGCCATCACTCCATAAGTCCTTTGGTAAAATTTCATTCCCCATAGTATCTCCTGGCAATTACCAAGATTGACAGAAGGAAAATTGTCTTGTAAGTTCAAAATTGCTTGCCCACGAAAATGATTTGCAGTTAGATTGTTTCAATAATGCCAAAGATACAAGGCAAAAGGGGTCTATAAGAGCTAAAAATAAAACCTCACCACTTAATACAAAGCTGTTCCATTTCTAGCCTTCCACAAACTCTCAAGTAAAGTTGGTAAAACTGCTCAAAGCAGAATGAAGCATAGTCAAATTCATCATTCTGGAAGACAAGAGAAAAAAATGCATTTTATATTAATCTTAAAGCCTGCAGGATCCAATGCTATAGCACTCTTTAGTAAAAACAAACCTTTGTGACAGGAAAACGGCAAGCTGCAAACAGAATATGCAATATATTATGTACTATATACAAAAATTGAAAGTCAAGGGTTTCTATAGCAGCTTCAAAACCAATAAAATGTAACTTCATCAATGGTGCACATCATTCTTCCATGGCTACCTAACCTCTGCATATGTACATCCCAGGTTCATATTTACACTACATAACCTCACTCAATTTTTCTACTTGTTGAAACCAACATACCTTGCCACAAGGAAGTTTCATGGCTTCTAGGCCCTCAAAGACTCTCTGCTCATATTTTCCAACATTGAGACACTTACATATACTAGAGTAAATTGAAGTGAGGATAGAATGTCAATTAAAATTAATTCAAGGTCAGTGTTGCTAAACCCCAAGCTACAAACTAACAACAGGATATAGAGGCTACAATAAATTTGTACAAACACCAACTTTATTCGTTATGTCAATCAGGGCTCGAAATTAAAAAAATCCTCAAGTTGCCTTTTGGCGACCAACTGGAGAAATATAGTTGACAGATACAAATTTTTAGTCACCAGTTTGTATAATGTAAATGACACAGCTCATAGTATCAAGAACGAACAATGTACCAGAACTACCAGGTGTAAAATTATGTTGCAAAAAACTGGACACTTCAGGATGTTAAAATCTTTGCTATTAGCTCATTTCTCGAGCGCTTTGTTGTTAAAATAGCAAATGATTATCTCTGTTAGAAAACATTAAACATGCTCGTCAAATCAGTGTAAAATCAATCAATTTCTACCAAGGTTTGCCTAGAAAATTCCAACAAAATTGGCCATTTTTTACCAATTGTTTTTTGGCAAAGTTAGCCCTGAAAATTTCCACCAATTGATCTCTGAAAATCCCTCAAAATTTGACTTTTTTTTGGTGACCTATCAGAAGACTGTTTGAAATATCGCGGACAGAAGTTGGTATAAATGTGGAGGTAAACTGGCTTTGTTTATGCACCTTGGCACATTTTCTATGACGAAAGCAAAGCAAGATAAGATGAAATAATTGTTTTAACTTTACTCTTTTAATTTACATCTAAATCACAGAGAAATCTGGTTGCCATCTGATTGCCAAAGTGGCGACTAAACCAGAATTTTTATTCGACAAGGAGAAAATGTTAGTTGCATTGGCAACCATATCAGTCGCAATTTTGAGCCCTGTTAATAAATATATGACAGTACAGATTTACTGAACCACAAATTGATACAGCTAGTCGAGGCAGGTAGGTAGAACCACATGTATATATACTGTGCTACATAGAGGAAACCACTAGAAAAGTTGCTACAAGGGATATTACAACAAGTTGCTTTTAATTATTATTTAATCATATGAGTAATAAATATTGAAGATGATGGAAGGTATGAGTTTTAAGTTTTTAGAATGGAAGCAGAACAGTTTACCTTTTAACTGAAATCTTGTTGGAAGGACCAGCAAGATGACCAAGCTTAACATAGCTGAAGAAAAAAGGCAATAAATACTCACTGTTTTGCTGGTAGCTGAAATATACAGATCATTAGCCTGCAAACGGCAGACGTTTCTCCTCGCTTATTGCCTCTAAGAGAGGATTCTCGAGGACGAACGTCTGCGACTTAGCGAGAGAAATTCCATGCTGATGACGCAAAATCTGTCCGGAATCTGGACAGAAGCGCTAATTGGTCGACGGAGCATTTTCATTGTTTGAGCTATTGTTTACGAATGACAGACAAAAGACAAAAGGCGGCAAAGGTCAAATGTAAATGCGATGAATCTCTAACAAAACAGTCAATATTTTTGGAATACAGTCTTCTCTAGAAGAAGCATTTGAGTTTTGCTGGAGATCATTCACAGATGAACACAACACCTTTCCAAAATTGACTAGGAAAAACGTAAACTCGAACCAATTTACATTCGGAACCCCATGACTACCGGATTTATTCTGTAAACATCGATTTACATCATCAGTATGGAATTTCTGTCGCTGAGTCGCAGACGTTCCTCCTCGCGAAACGTCCTTTAGCAGCGATGAGCAAGGAAAAACGTCTGCCGTTCACAGGCCGGCAAATCTTTTTCTTTGCTTGAATTGCATTTTCCTAGAAATTTTACCCAGTGTTTCAGGAGTGGCTAAATTACATTAACATTTTAGTTCTTAGGTAACAAAGCACAAAGTACAATCAAGTTACAAATACCCCAACATTGCTGTGTGACCTACATCGGCTGACGTGAACGAGTCATTTCAGTAAGATACTTGCTAATTTGAGTTAGATAGGCAATGAAAGAGGACAAAATTAATTTAATCGACAAGTATGTTTATTACACCATGACCAATACATTATTGTAAGTGCATCTGTTTCTACAGTTTTAAAAGCTTGACATGATTACTTACAGTTTTAATAACTGTGTTAAGATGCTGGCATTGTAAAGCTTGAGGTTGTGTAGCAGCGGAATAAGCCCTTTAACCCACTCCTGTACATATGAAATTAAAGAAAAAAGACAACTGCACCATTTACCTCAGGTTTGAGAGTCAGATGATGACTATTTTGAGCTACCAATGTAAAATACAATTAATGTTAGGACTCTTAATTTTACCCCTTTTGTCAAAGCACTTAAATCATGACATGAAATTTGATACCTAGAACGAAGATGGTGTGAACTGTGGAAATACAAATTTAAATGAAGATATGAGAGTCGCAGGGGTAGTTGCAACACTGTGACGATCATATCTTCATTTAAATTTGTATTTTCACAATTCACATCATCTTCATTCTATGTTTCATTCCTTTCATGGGTTAAGATAAACTCAACCAATTTGCCTGCTCCCAATGTATGGGTCTTCATAACTCAGTTGGTAGAGCACTGCAGCGCTAATGCAGAGGCCAGGGGTTTGAATCCCGTTGAAGTCCCAAATTTTTTTTTTTTTTTTGGGGGGGGGGGGGGTGGTGGGGTTAATTTACAATTGCTAAAATTGCAACTACCACTGTGGCAACCATATCTTCATTTAAATATGACACTGATCACTATCTGGGGGAAGGACTACCTGTTATTCAAGATACTCAAGCCTTTACCAGCTTCGTAAAAAACAAATTTATAAGTGGGGCTTGGGACGCAGGAGATAACGTTTGGTGAAGCTATGAGTCATAGATACCCAGTAGTTCTAGGGGCATCATCCTCTTATAGTAAAAGGTGCAAGGGAATCCCCACCCACACTGTACCCCAATGGCCACACTTTAGGTACTAAAGAGGTTAGATTGTTATTCCATAGCTTACTAATGAAATTTTGTCCACCCATGGCCATAAATGCCACTTTTGTTACACTAACCAAGTGTAAATTACTCTTGAAGTAAATGTGACTGCAAAGACCATACCTCAGCAATTTTGCTAGATTCTGCACAAAAATGCATGTAGGAAACCTCCACAAGATTTTGTCCACAGACCAGTGTGAATGACCTGTCTTCAAGGGAACCCTCCCCGTCACTCTGCAGGAAATCTCGCAACTTGACATCCTGTGTAACACCAAACAAACACAAAAAAAAATCAATAACTGATGACCAGCAGCAATTTACTGAAACAAAACAAGTAGAAATAAGTGTAAGAAGTCAGTGGCTTGACGACACTGTAATGCCACTCTCAAGAACAAAAGTAACAAATTATGCAGTCATTTATATTTGCAACACCACATTTGACTATTTCATTTTTAAGTTTAAACCATCCCTGAACAAGGAAACTGACACTGTCCATGCTCAAGTGTTTTTCATAGTGCCATTGTTAGCATGCTAATTTAATTAAAGACACTTGAAACAAGTAAAATGACTTTGTATAATTTTGCATAACAATTATTGTTACTTGTAGCTTTTAGATGATACCGAAAAGTAAACTTCTTACACTTTTATTTTTACTTAATAGAAACAACATTTTCCTCTGTTTTGTTTTTTCACGTTGCTTCTTTAATTAGAGAAAATTAACATAATATTATTCAACATTTGGATGTATCCAACATCATTATCAATGAAAAAACTATGTTGGATACGTCGCAGTTAATATTTTATATCATTTAATTTTTGTTTTTCCTTTCTTTGAAATTCGTTAGCATACATTACCATACCCAAACACAATGGAAAAATAAAAATTAACTGAGATAAAAAACTTAACTACAACAGATGCATCAAAACATCAAATAATGTCACCTTTAATTTTTCTTGTTAAATTACCAAAACATATTATTATATATTATATTACATGATTTTACCAAAATATTGTCATTAATATTTAACAATATTTTTTGTATCTCTTGAAGGAATAAATTCTACAGATCTATACATTACTTGGTACTTAAGTCACTGCAGCAAAATGTTAAATATTTATCATAATGGCAAGTTAGAAAATTGACATGTCCATTTTGCCTTTGTAAACATGACAAATAGAGACTACTTTCCTTTATCCTTGGAAAAATATAATTTTATCTTGTTTTTAAATCCCTTGCACAAAGACGGGTTTGAACTAATTCAGCAACAAGCAAAACTCATCCAAAAAGCCAAGCAGAAAAATAATGTTTCAAACAACAGAAAATCTGATCTCCAGCCAGCACAACAAAATAATTACAATAAACTCTTACTATGATGTAACTCTTCCTAAATTTTAAATCGGCAGACAGAAATGTCAATAACATCATTCCAAGATGGCTGTCAGGTGTCACGAATATTTGCAATTTTCTCATCATATTTCCCTATGTCAACGTGAGATTACATCCACCATGACTGATTACAAACGAGAAACCTATGATAGTGTCCTTTAAAAATTAAACTGTAAAAAGCTGTGATTGATTTCTTAACAAAAAGAACTCTTTGAAAATCAATTACCCGTAGAGAATCTGTGAATGACGCTTTCATTCACGCATAAACATAAATGCCAAATTTTGTTCACTTCACACATCTAACACCTGAGCCCACATTAAAATTTACTTTCTTCGTACTTTAAAGCCCTCGAAAAAGAACTTAGCCAAAATTATTTAATTCTGACAAGAAATCACACATGGAATGACACCTATCCACGGCAAGGTTTTGAAACCTTGATATTTTAATGTCAATGTTGCGACCAGACGCAAATGTAATTGTATTTTTTATACCGAAGAACAGATGGTTGTTTCAAGAAACCTTCGAACAATTTTGGAAGGTTTCACCACGTTTTCAGAACTACACAATCTACATTATTTATTTGTGGTTGAAATAAATTCATGAACTAACGACGTGGGTGATCGATCCTTACTTCATGATCGTGTCTAAAAACTATCAACCTGCATCAACTTAACTTTAGAACGTTGGTTTATATTTACGTTTATGAATGTAGATGAAATTACAATATCGCACGCGACGAAACAATCAAATCTTGCGTTGCTCACGCATAAGAGATGTTTTATAAATAAAAAGGCACCATTTTCCCGGCTGTGTTTGCAAAAAGTACACAGACTAAAACGTAGAAAACAGCCAGTACATGCCATACGAAGACAGGTTATTATATTCTAGGGCTTCCGAATGTCGAAATGTAAACAAAGGTGTCACAAGCTCTGCACTTAAACTATTGAATTCCTTTGATACCAAAAAGGAAAAACTACTGAAAAAGACAATATCCCCATTACATACAACTCAAAATAATATGAGAGACTTCTCTTGTACAGCACGTAAAAATCTCTGAACGGAATAAATAGATACGTGAACAAAATGGTTCATCTGAGAAGTTTCGAACTGCTTCTTAGCTACGACATTATGCTTGATGATCAATCTCGATGAGAGAACCCTTATTCGGGACAGGTTAAATATTCTTAGAACGACTTGTCAGTTTGATATTAAAAAGAGCATCAACCACAAACTGCAGCTAATTTCCAAATGATACAAACAAACCTGAATTTACAAGTAAGATAAATAAATGCCACGGAACACAGTCGCAACAGATTGGAAAAATGCCCATCGAATAAATGCACAAAAGTCGAATTTTATCTCTTATTTTATTTTTCCGAAGAATATTTTCAAAATAATATTTAATCTTATGAAAATAGTCCACAGGTTACTATAAAGAAGCAGCCTATTTTAATTTTCAGAGTGATAGGATAATCTATTGCCTCTTGAGCATTGACTTTCTGCTATATTGTACCAACCTTTGGAACACCACCAGGCCTTACTTCACTGACGTGACATAAATCCAGAACGATTCCCTCTTCCTTATACCAGCGGAGACGAAACAAAACGTTAACCACATTATATTTAAAAGAATTTTAAAAATTTCATTGACGAAAGGAAAACACTGTGTCTGAGAGCAATGTTGAAACCGAACAAGTGCAAGAACTTAACCGGGTTCTAGGAATCTTTCGTAACCGACAAGTTGAGTCAGTAAAATCAATAAGATATACCTTATCCTCTTCCTTCCAGGCCAGAAAGAAACCATATCTGTCGACACAGAAAGACAGCCCTTGACTTAAATTGGACTCCTACAAAATAATTGAGAGAAATAAACATCTGATGCTAAGCAAACGCTCAACAAATCTCGTAAGGAACAAAGTAAGTCAGTACATGTGGTTCACCACAAAGTTATCTAATTTCTTGACTTTTCCGTGGTGAAAATATAAGTTCTACATGTGCTGCAAGTAGTTACCTCGTCCCATCTCGTTAGCCGAGTGCCATTTTGTAGCAAATCAGGAACGTAAACGTCCCAAGAGATTCGAGGAGCCGCCATTCCACTTCAGGAGCAAGGTCCAAATAGAGAGAAATGAGAGACCACATAACACATGGCCGAACTCAAATATACTTCAGGGTGGTACAGTCCTTCGTAATATCATAACCTCCACGAGTTTTTCCTACTGACCTTGATGAAACCGTTTCATTAATCCGTCATGTCAGGTCATAGTAATCGGACTGAAGCCCGACGGACGACGAGCAATCCGTTCGTGTTTGGCTTGCGTTACTAATTCAAGAGAGCTTCCGCAGCGATAGCCAATCACAATGCAGTATTCAATATAAAGCATGGCCCGCCAATCACGAAATTATAGAGTTCGAAAAAACAGCTGCTTTTTTGAACGTGGGTGAAAATAAGTTGCACTGTTTAACTTTTACGGCTCTCTTTTTACTTACTGTAAGTTGTATGTAGATCTATGTCATCTATTTTTAGAGACTGCCGGCGGGTTCTTAAAAAAGAATACACGCGACTTGCATGTGATGCTTTTTCAGCTTGTTTGTAGCTATACATAAATGGGTTCTAATGTTCTCGTAAGACTGTAGTCAGCTGTGAAATCCTGTTTTGGACACAGTGATCGCATCTATAAACTCTTTCTATAGCATCTATGTGAAATTCTACCAATATTGTCAATGAAAACTCCGGAGTACTATTAACTTTCCGAGCTTTAAACGAATTTTCAATTATTCGATATTAAATCAAAAAAAAGAAACATTTGCGCCCAAGAACAAGTGTTCCGGATATTACTTGGTAAGGTGAATATACGCTTTGAAACGCTATGGCCCGGAGGAGAAGAAACAATATTAAAACTATAAATACTACTTTTGTTCGAGTAAATAAATAGTTAGCCTACGTTGCAGCCAGCCCACGTACTCGTCTAAACCACTTGTATAGTCCGTCTCTATACAGAAGGTTTAGAGCGTTTGAGACGCAGGCAAATAAATAGTTTTCTTGCAAAAAATCTCCGATTAAATTTCCGTTGGTTTTGTCACGTTCACAACAAATGGGCAGATTTTTTTATAAGATGAAATTCTTTGCGTTAAAGAAAATGAATAATTACGGGTCAGATATCACCAAGGTATATTTGCATGAGTTAATTTCTCAGAGATGAAAACACTATCTAATATAGTTTTTCCATTACGCAGACAATAGGCATGGTGAATATGCAATTTAGGTTGATTTACATAGTCTTATAACGATGACTCAGATGATGTCTTTGCTTCCTAGGCATACTGACATCAGTTTCTTTTAAGCACTGCTCGCCCGCCGGCTACTACTATACATTACTTTATAAAGCTCTCGAATCTGCAGATAAATTGAAAAACAAACTCATTTTTGAGGAAGCACATGAGTCAAACTTCATGCTTTAAGCAAAGACACACAAAACAGGATAAAAAGGATACACGGATAATCAGTGGAAAGCCGCACGTGGACAAAGTGCGTGAAAACCCTGGGGGGGGGGGGGGGCTACTGCCATATATGGGCTATACATATGAAGGGTATGGTTTTCAAGCAGTTTACTCTGGGATAGGGTATATAAATCAGAGAGTTTGGGTCTAGAATAGGGTATCATTTTCCAGGAAACTGATCAATTGATTGAAGCTTTTAGTCTAGACTAGGGGAACCGGGAATTGCCACTCAAAAATATAACAAAGATCAATTCGGCAAGTTTAAATTTACGCCACTCAGCCTTAAAGCTACTCTAGGATAGGGGGATTTGGGGAGTTTAGTCTAATGGGGTTACAAAATTCAGCTGAACTAGCTCTAGTTTATGCTAAAGGTTCCAGGGTCTCAGTGGCACATCCCTACCCAGATATTCCTTGTGTCTCCCCCCAGGGTGAAAACTCAATCTCGGTACCAAAAAGACGTAATTTCTTTTGTAATGGGTTTCATGGCTTATTTGACTGGTGTAGTGACCCATTAGTTAAAACGAACTGCGGTTTTGAGTCGACGAAAAGCGGTTGAGTATTATCTGGTTGTTATCCTTGAGCTTCGGGAAAGCGTAATCATATGCAAGAAGAAGCAAAGTAAATATCTCGAATTAGGAAACGTCTTTTTAGCTCAATACTTTTTGATAAGCGTTTTTCAATTTCCACAGTAACTGGTTCCTGTTCAGGACTGTTATGGTCTCCTTGCCACCCAAAGTAAAACTAAGGCGATCACGACGCCCTCGAACTCCTTTTTTTTTTATCTTGTTGTTTTGTTTTTAAACCAAAAAAATAATTATCCTGTTATTATTAAATGACGAGAGTATTGCATTAACCACTCTAGTTTGTTTCAGGCGTTCAGATATAGTGGAGAGTGTGAAAGGTTTGAACCCAGGAGTCATTTCAAAAATAGGTTGAGTTTGACGTAGTCCTGAATAAGACTGTTGTTGTTGACAGTGACTGACGTTTCGACAACCCGTGCGCGGTAGTCATCTTCAGAGTCATAGTAGAGAGTGTTGCGAAATGGAGAGCGGAGGACAAAAAAGGGGATAAAAGGAAGAAGGAAAGAATTCCTCTGCCCTCTCTCCCTATCCGCAGCCCATTGCTATAGGGCGCTTTCCATTTGGTCAAAATTTCCGGAATTTCCGGGTCGGCGGTAAATGGAACACGTTTCGTCGGTTCGTCCCACTGGAAAATTCCCAGAAAAAGTGGAAAATCTAAAAAGGTGGTCCCGTTTACCCGGTTGGAATTTCCGAACGGAATGTCGTGTTCCAGTCACGTTTCTCGTAGTTTGTACCAGTTCCAGGTCCACGGTCGGGCAATGTGACGTTTACCATCAAATGGAACAACTTAAGTACCAATCGGAAATTCCACTTCTGCTCCCACCGAAATTTCCGGGTTTTTTTCCTAAATGGAAAGCGCCCATATTTTCCTGCGCCTTCCTTACTATCTGAACGGGCTATTATCACTCCAGAGCCTTCGATCAATAAAAAACAGCTGTGGTCCTAATGAGCAACATTGTCCCCAGGGTCTTCTCGTTTTCCAATATGGCGACGGTATGTTAGAAAACGAGTAGAACCTGGGGATGAGGTTGCCGGAATGAGCACCGGGGTTACCGCTGGTGTCATTGAAGCATGCGCACTGAACGATGCACACGTTTGAGATGACTGGAAACGCTACTGTCAACCGGATTGTTCCTAGAGTCTTCTCGTTTTCCAATTTGCCGCTGTCATGTTGGAAAACGACAAGACCCTGAGAACAAGGTGCACTTCTGAGGGAAATAAAACCCTGGTCAAAACGCTTGGGACACAACGCAATAGCTAGTCAAACTGAGGCATCTTCCCTCCCCCCTTCCCCCTCGGTGCAATGTTGACGTTATGCATTCAAGTTTTAATTCAACACAATCAACACTGCTTGGGGGAGAGGGGGACAGCAGAAATAGCCCCTTATAACAACATACCCAGGCTTTTTTAAGAGGTAGAATATGAGTTTATTTAGCAAAGTGCGTCTTTGTGCCTAATTTCCTCAAGTGTCCCAAGACGTTTTGACCAGATTTGTAGGGACGGGCTGCGCTCACGCTGCTTCTGATGTATTAACAACATATGAAAACAGGGGAGAGTTAAGCAACTTCAACGCTTAAATACGGTAACTAAAACGTCTTACCAAACAAGAGATTAAGAGAGCGAAAACAATGCCTCTGAGATGCTTGGAAACCATTCAATTTGCAACACCAGTGATTCCCCATTGAAAACTTTAGGAAAAGTGGTCTTTGCATAGATCAAGCAGTCTCAGACACTATGCGTTTTTCTAACTATAAATAAGCCTGTTGATCTTGATAGGCCTGAGACTCATTCAGTCTCGACATACTCGCTAGCTCAAGGTGGCGGTGGAAAGCGGAAATCCGGGACAAATTAAAAAAGGCAGATAAGAAAAGGCTATTTTTGCGCGAGAGCAGAAAGCAATAAATTTTTTAAATAAGGGATCTGCATGACTCAAAGATATTAATCGATGCATTAAGGTTTTGAAATTTTCTTCCAGTGGGTGGAATAGCTGCATCCTGTCTAATTCTGTGCCTAGTTGCTTCATGGTAATGAGGGTACGCTCCAGCCCTGCGGCCTGCCAGCCAGCCCTGTACATGCTTTCTTTCTCTGAATAGCCAAACTATGAGTATTAGAGATTTTAAACATCCACTCTTGGCACGTCTAAATTTTAATTCTCCTGTAAACTCCATATTAGGGCCATTTATACGAGGAAAAATAAGACACGTCTTACATAAGACGCGTCTTAAATAAGACTCGAACTTTCCGTGTAAACGGCACATTTCGTCTAAAATAAGACGCGACTTAGCTAATACAATTACACTGACACTTCCGAAATGGGGAAAAACAGGATATGGAAAAAACTTTTGTTAACTTAATAAATCATGGTATGTTTGCAAGTATTTAGTAAATGTCTGTGACCTGATAATGAGGTGATAATTAAGTAAACGATTCGAACTTAATTTTGCTGGGGAATTGAAATGACGCACGCATCGATCCAGCCAGCTGGTCACATCGTTTGTTTTGTAAAGACGACAAACCTTACAAATTTTAGGATCGTACATTTTTCCTACTTGTAGTTTGACAAAGTAACAAACAGCGAAAGGCTCTGCCTAAACACCTGGCTCCCAGACAGATGTTAAATAAACCGATATAGAAAGGAAGCTAATATATTTAACAAGAGTATCCTCTCAAAACCACTGATTGTTAAATGGAAGGAAAGGAATAGACAGGTGAGAGGGACATTTTATATAGGAGCAGTCAAAGAAACTAGATTTAGCGTAAGCAAAAACAGGTTTTGTGATTATGCATGTCAAAGCGACGGTTGGCTTTAGTTTTTTACTCAGAAGCAAACGATGTTCAAGCCACAAATGTTCCGGTGCGGTAACAAACTTCTCATTTTTTCTGAAGTAGAGGTGCTGCTATAAAATGCGAAAGTGCGCGGTGAGGTTCTCGCTGATTCCGGTCTTGTTACAAACACTTAAGTAGCCACACACAGAGTTGTTCCTGTTCTGTGATATGGCATTTTCAGCACTCATACTTCGTATTTCCATCCCGTTGTCACTAAAGGAATGCTTGGGCAATTAGAATCTTAAAATTATAAGAGAATACGAGCGGGATCTTGTGTCTCAACGACTTTGATCATCATTTACTGTAGTGAGGGGAGCCCGCACAAAATCAAATGTGTCTATTGCTTAGGGTTTGAATGTATGTCAGTCAAACTTTTATTTCAGACGCTACTCATTCACAGCTTTCCACATTTGAATGCTTGTGACCACACTCTTGTCTCTTACCAATATGTCTGAAATGTTACAGCTCCTTCACGCTAAGTGTAATTAACGGTAATGAAAGCTATTTACCGACTTACATCAGTTTTACATCCCACTTATTCCTTAGCTGATAATTACTATCTACAACATACAACCATGTGTTGGTTTAGCTTTTTTTGATCTGCACTCTCCGATGAAAACTACTCAGACCAAGGAAACTCGATAAAACAAAAGTAAGATAGCATGGGAAAGTCCATCTCAGTGGCGCAACTTTCAGATCCATCCATGGATTAAAAAAGAAAAACTTTAAAATCCTCCGACTTGTACATGCTCAGCGCAATAAGCAGCACCTTTGTCATGAAAAAACAACAACATCACAACGCATGCTGTTGATTTTCAATAACGCAAATAGATTTGAATGGTTTTTAAGCTACAAGAAGCAGTTTTTAAAACTGAATTAAGCTATGGTATTGGCCATGAAAGGAAGTAACTAGGTAGCGTGAGCCTTTTTAACGTTATTTCCTACACGAATGGCGTACTTCCTGCCCGAACCTCCGTACTCCATGATAACGAGGCAGGCTCCCGCGTGACCGTCAGTGAACTGTAGCGAGATCACCGCCGCCTAAAGCAATGACGAAACAGCCATTTAGCCGTGTTTCCGATAGTCAATATGTCTGCGAATTACAATAGTTTCAACAAAACCACGATTCTAGGAATTTACTAGAACCACTTTTGCGTCATTGAAGTTGTTTGCACGCGAAACATGGAATACAAGACAGAAACGGTGTCATGCTGTTAATACAGGCACCTGTTACTCAGATTCACTTGTTGTAATGCCAAGTAACTACTGAAGAGCTTAAATTTGTGTCTGATGGTATATATAGTTAATTGCATGAATACCTCGTCTGACCAATAAATTATGACACCATGACACTTAATTGTTTGAATGCTACATTGGCAGTATCGCCGTTCAATAGATCCAATCAAGAGTATTACAAAGTGCGGCAATTATCTCTTCCAAAGGTATTGCAAAGCACATAACGAAGCAGATGTCTTGATTAATTCATTTATTTCTAACGATTGTATCTAACTTGAAATAGTCAAGATGTTCAGAATTAAATTCTGAAGCAATACCGAGAAACAAATAATAAAACAAGATTTAATTACTCATTTAACGTTTATTTAACGCCAGCTCTTTAGGTCAGCGTTTTAATTTTTTGCGTTTGTTTTCCCGCATAGACGCAATTGGGTCAGTAGTATGGGTTCTGTGGTCAAACTTAAGGATTTTATAAAGAACCACGTTTCACGGTTTGATTTAAAAGGAAGTGGGAGTATTTAAGTCCTTAATACTGTAGTTAGTTAAGAGAAAAAACAAAGCGGTATTTGAGGTATTATGCTGATGAAGCCCTAGAGCAGACAACATGGCTCGGAGTACACGAACCAAGAAGATAACACTAACCGCTATGCCATAGCCAGCATAATTGAAAAGACTCAAAAATTGCAAGCTATGTATTGATTTAACCTTAATAGCTTCCTTGGGGCTGACTTAAAGCATGCTGAGGCTATCAGCCTCAGCTGACTTCAATTACCGAGCGTTTGTCCATAGGACGTACCTAGTCAGCCAGGCGCCAGTGACTTAGCTGCGAAACTACTCGAGAGGGATTACTCTTTTCATTTACAACGGTCTAATGGTTAATATTGATTATTAAAGATATACTGTCCTTGGATCACGTATAATAAACCTCTCCACAAAGAAGCACGGTCAGATATAGCCGATTGACGTTACTGAGTCGAGGTGGGATTGCCTTGTTTCCCTCCCAGCCAATTTGTATTTGTGCACCGGTTTACTGAGTAGCGGGGACTAGAGTAGATTTGGATCATATGTAAGTAGAGGATCAGGGAAGACCGCCATCCAATTTGATAAGAACGATGATAATAGCCTTGGTGACGCTCGGCCTGAATGATATCTATATTCTTGATATCCTTTAATAACACAAGAGTCCAATCACAAAGAATCATGTAAAATTCCAAAGAAACACCGCCACTTTTCATCTTATAATGTTAATTAACTGCATTCTAACAAACCTCACCCTGGCATATTAATCGTTTTCCGTCTATTTTGTCAGAGGAGTCTGCATGACTAAAGCACTTGACAGAAGACACAGAGCAAAACGCATCTCCGTTCTCGTGGTTGAAATACACCTCAAAAAGGTTAGTACACCTCAGGTCCAGTTATCTTTCTCCCTTAAGCAAAACCGATGTTTAGATTTTCAACGTTGAGAAACGATTTTCAGAACTATAAACTAGTGAAATAACACGAATTATACGGACAGTTTGGAAACCACGAGTTGAAGTCAGTTTTCATGAGTCAGTCAATTAAGTGATCAATTTGATTCTGTCCTGAAAACTGCCAAGAAACTAGACTAGTAACGACGTGAGAATAAGTAGGCTAAGGAAAGCTCGTGACGTTAAAACAACAATTTTTAGATGGACGATGCCCAGATACGAAGTGTACCCACCCACGTGCACACAAATCTTTTTACAGTAACAGCTTATTCAGCCTCTTTAAGGGCAGAAGACTTACGCACCTTTTAGCTGGTAGAGGGCCGAGACTTCTCCAGAAAACGGAAATTTAAACTCAAGGAGGAAATCACTGAAATAAAAAAGAATATGGTTTTCTGCTTAAATGATCCTTAAGACGTGTCTTGATTAATGTTGGTTAGGTCCATTTATTAAATTCTCTTGAAAGGAAGAACAGCAAAAACGAAAGAGTCAAATGAGATTTCATAACATAAATCAATGTTAAAGCAACGTATATTGTTGAGGACTAAGAAATATTTCCTCTCTTCAGTAAAGTATTTTGTACACAAGACTAACCAACAAACCCTTGAGAAATTTAGTTTTTTATGTGTAGCAAGCTTGTATAGTGTAGCCTGTTAGAAACTGCCGAGGCACGTATTTTATTTGTTTGTGCCAAAGGATCAAGAGTTCAACCAAAAACAAACAAGTTTATCCAAGGAAAATCAAAAGCTTTTTGGTAAAACCTGTAATTCAATAATCAACATTATAAAGATAGAATGTATTAATGGGCTCAGTGCTTTTAAACGGCTAGCTTTAGCTAAAAGGCGGATCAGTATGCTTGAGCCACTTGATGATAAACAAAAGTTGAAATTCTTAGCATGCTCTTTTTTTTAACGAGCTTTACTTCGGTGTTCGTCTGTTGAATTTAACAGCTGAAAAAAGTTGACTGAAGAGTGCAAACAATGACATCCCGCAGAGAAAACAAGCATGTTTACAATGCCACTAAAACGAGCGAGAAAACGGCGTTTATCTAAGTAAATATCTTGTTAACGGAGATTAGCACGCAATTTGATCAAGTCGAGTTGAAATCATTAACGTACCGCAATTAGTCTCTACTTCGTGCAGCGTAACAATTTACACCTTCTTTTAGATGGCCACACAACTCGAAGCTGTTTCAGCTATTTTATGTCGAACGTAGGTGTTATCCGCTCTGCACCGCTCGTGTCGTCGATATGAATTGTTCCAAGGGCGTCAAAAGGCGCCGTGCTGGTGATTGTCGGAATTACAAAGGGACTGGCAAGGTTAACAAAAACAACAATTGCGATGTGATTATTTTATTTGGATCTGTTTAAATCTCGACGAGCATGTAAGCGATGCAACCGCGTTATGACGTTTTTGTGCAATTAGACAGCAGACACACGTTATTAACGATGGGTGATTCCGGCTATAGTTCCTGGAAGTATTTGCGCTACTAGAATCAAATCTTATGGTTCGTTCTCTTTTTAAATTCTGCGGATGAAATCCTTAAATGCTATGGAAGTTGTTTCTAAAATTGATCCTTTAGACGAGGATGCTAAAGTAAGACAGACGAGAATCTTCAGCAGTACTTTTTACTTATCACAGTATAGACCCAGAATGTTCTGACTATTAAGTCTCTAAATAAATTCTAAAGTGCAACCATTCAGTTCAAAGCTAAGCAGATCTTTGCTATGGCAATACTTTATATCACTGCGGTACAAAGTGATTGATAATTTTTATTTTATGCAAGGAATCTTAAAATGTGATTATTCAAGTTAAAATTTCTTTATTGGGATTATGCCAGCACTCGATAATGAGTTTACAATCCAAAGGAAACCTTCTGAACCTTGGTTTGTTCTGACACTGCTGATGATTAAAAAGAAAACGTTTTTCTACCAGTGGGTTAACGCTTGACTGATCGAATTCTTGGTGATTTTTGTAAAATTAAAAGTTCATATTTTTTGTTATAAAGGCCTTAACCGAAATTCAATAAACACTGTTTCCAGGCTATCTAAGCGGAAAGTACTATCGGTGTTTAGTGGAGGTCTAACCGAAAGCTTTACGGCCTCATCAACCAGCGCTTCCAGCCGTACTAAAGGTGAAAAAAATATTTCTTGAATTCAGTGTTTTGATATTGAACTCTGTTACATTGTAAAAAGGTATTGAGCAGTATTGTGCCTTGTTCAGCATGCACGTTTAATAGTTTGTTTGCTTGTTCAAGTAAGTTCTTTTACCTTCATATAAATCAGTCCAGTATCAGATCTACTAAAACTTTGCTCCAGAATTTTAAGGCTTTTAAAGCGTTTGCGGCTTCTTTACCTTTATTACTGCTCTCTTAATTTGCGGGTAACGTACTGTGTATCAAACTTAAACCTAACAAACTAGATACTCTTCAGTTATAGGCGCACACTATGGTTTTATTTCAAGTAGTAGGACATTGACAGTAGTCTAGTTAAAACCTCTTCGACTACCAGTCTAGATAATAAGCTTATATAGAATATAATGCTGTTTTCGTAATAAACAGAATACTTGAAACATTGTTGAAATATACTTAATTATTCATTACTTTGTGCATTTCATTCAGTTTCCTTCCTAATGTTTCAAAACCTTTTTATGGATTCTAGCTTTCTGGTCTCTTTTTCGCCACCAGTTGCAGCTCAGTAAATGCTGAAACACAAGGCACTTTTCGATAATTACGGAACCACCTTAAATTTCAGTTGCTTCCGCCGCCCCTTTTTTTTTCTTCCTACAAATCCTAAAAATGTTTATTTGTTGTGTTGTTAAGCTTGCTCTAATGCGTGCTCAGCTTGAGGAATATTGATTGTCTGCAAAGATGATCTGGTTGGTTTTTCTTGGGAATTCTTTCGCGAAAATTATCGGTTACGTGTGTTTCTTTTTTTTAAGTTAAAAACGCCAAACATTCATCATTATTAACGTTATTACAGTACACAAATAATACTTGTCCAAAGTTCAAATTTGTCTTTTGAATTTCATAACAAGCTCTATCAAAATCTAGTCCCCGGCCTTTAACTGACTTATTCCGTGACTGTCGTACTTCGTCAGAGAAGGGGTTAAATACTAATCATTCAGATAACTCAAGCAATATAAACCACCCTAACAACACGATCGAGAGAGAACACAACTGTTTTGCGGTTACATTCACGAAAAATATCAAATATCCCAAAGAAACAGAAGTTATGACCAACTATGGAGCAGCTAAGAGCTAGGAGATTTATCAAAGTTGTAGTGTATCCCTGACTGCGATACCTAACTACTGTTAGTTTGTTGTCGTGACGTCGTATGATCGTTGCAGACGTGCATCAGACGATATTTACTACGAAATATTTACGCGGCATATCTGCCATGTGATGACGTGGGAAAAGCGACTGATATCGTCGTTAAATAACAGGTTACATAACCATAATCATGTGATTCTATCCTTCCCATGCTTTAAATACTTGAAAGATCTCTTTAAGCTGTTAAGTTTCCAAAGTTCTTCAAAGTTTTGATGTCAAGATTTTCCACTTTTTCTCAGGAAAAGTTGACTAAACGCTTCAGGCTTTTTACTTCAGTAACAGGTGAGAACTTTGTGTTGTAGTATTGAATCAATTGTTTTGACGGCTCAATTCTGGGCAATATTTGTACATAAAACGGCCTTTTTCAGAAGCATACACAGTCTTTTCTTCTTGGGTTTCTTTACAGACAACTACATCATACAACTCATAGGTTCAACTGTGTTGATCGTCATTCATTGTAAAAAATCGATCATTTCTCAACGCGTCAACTGAAGAACTTATGCCTTTTTTAAGCAATTCAGAAACATGTAAACTTTATGATACAAAACCTTGGTCTTGTAATAACGCAGCTTCAAAACGCGTCATATAAGTTCACCCTCTTACGATACGTTCTCTTTCATTCAGCGGGCAGAACAAAATTGGGAAGAACTCTTTTTCAAAAACTAGTCTGTAATGTCTGAAACAAAACGGATCCAAGGCAGTTTCTTTTAACACTTTTCCAAAAAAACGAAAACTTTTAAACATCACATCTATCCAGTATAAAAGGAGAGGGATGACTAACAAAAAAGAGGAAAATGTTGTTACAATTTTATACAGATGGCTTATAATCATAAAAAGGAGATGCTACGTCAAAACCTTTTCTTTGATTTAAACCCTAAGTTGGTCTAAGTTCTAAATGATCTGTTTTTGCGAAATTCAGTCATAGAATTAAACATTTTGTAGGTTATCCCGTTTTGTATTAAACTCTGAAAAATGACAAAACAACACAGAAATTTGAGAACGAAACGCCAATGAAGTCAAATCAAAACCAAACTTAGAAATACATTCAACACGGCACAAGAAGTTGGCTCTATATTTTGAGCTCTGCACACTTACCTTTTTAGAGATATTCACGTGAAACAGCACTGGTTAATAGCCAAGAAACGTGCTGCGTTCTGTGTTTTGTTTGAAATTTTAGCAATATTTCTATAGGTTTGAGCAGGAAAAGGCGCATTCGAGCAGACGGCAGTCGTCCGCGCTGGCGAAGATAGCGACATTTTTCACATTTTTGGCGGGAAAAAGTTTATTACCGCTGATTTTCCGCTGATTTCAGATTTCACTATCGTGAGTAGCATGGTCGCGTGCTGCTATTTGGGGCTGAGACAGGCTGGAATGAGACTGCTTGTTTCATTTAGAACGCGGCACTGACATAAAAGTTTCTAAAAAGGGTTCACCCTCAAAAAACAAATTCGATCGTTGCCATAACGGTGTATTTTTAGTGTTTTGATCACTGATCCTTGTTATTTTTCACAGAGTCAAAACGCACGTAAGAAATTATAGCCCTTTCAAGCATTATTGCACTCTTATTTCGTAATAAGTTTAATAATAGACAGAAAACAAACAAACAAACAACCTGACCCAGGTCCAGGTTTATTATTCAAATCTCAAGATAGCATTCTATTTTAGGTGTCCAATTATTACGTAGATTCGAAAAAAAGAATAACAAGGAAAAACGTTCAAGCTTCCGCCCTCATCTATTGCTAACGTCAGCGCTCTCATGCGATCAAGTTCTTCTGTTGATGCGTAAATGATCTTCTTAACGGCGATGCTTCCATATTAATGAAATTGTTTAGAAGGCCTCCAAGAGATTATATTTTTTGGTACAACTAAAGAGAGCTAAGGTTACTCGCACTGATTTAGGGCTCTTCTACTCTAGTTGTATTACTATCAATTATGGACTATGCAGTACCGGCCTTTCACTTCAGTTTGCCTAAATATTTAATGCACGAAATGGAAGGTATACAGAAGAGAGCAATGTCCATCATCTGCCCCGGTGTTAGCTATCACGAGGCTCTTGTTATTATGAACTTTAAGGTATTAGCAACCCACCATGACGAAATATATGAGTCACTTTTTCACACAATGGTAAATGACAACAATCACCGCCTTTATAAGTTATTACATGCACCGCACACATTTACTTATTCATTAAGGCAGGCGCGACCTTTTAATATGCCACGTTTTAAAACCGACCGTTTTAAGAATAGCTTTATTATCTTTTCATGTCTTAAAGCAATTAACTTTTAGATCAGAGTTTTCGATTTCGCAGCTTGTATTTCGATAAGTTGTTTTCGCATCTCATCTCTTGTTAGCTTTTTCATTCCTTTCAATTAAGATAGATTAGTTAATGTTTAGATCTATAATTTAATTTTTGTAACGTAAATACGCAAATCAGTTTTCGAAATGTTATGTATTTATGAATTAATAAATTTCAACTTCAAACAAACTTCATCTTGAATTAAATTTACCAACGAAACGTTTATATAGATGACTGGCAATTGGTAGTGAAGACGTAGTGATGATGTCAAATCTTATGTTCAATGTCAACACTAAGGATTGCTTTATTTTCCATTTAGAAAAGAAGATGATTTTCAGTCTCCTTTATCTGCTTGCCTTTCTGATCGGAGTAACTGTTTCTCGCCCGTCTAAAGTGCAGAAAGATGGTTTAACAGCAAATCCCGACGATGAAATCTTCATAATGAGAAAGTCTGATCTTCGAAGCGACTGGTGCAAAACACGCCCCCTAAAACAGACAATCAAAGTTCCCGGATGTCTGCCAGTCCAGGTGATGAACAACTTTTGTTATGGCCAGTGTAATTCGCTTTACATCCCAAACCATGCTTCAGAACAGCCTTTGTTCGAGTCTTGCACCACTTGTGTGCCCCAGCGATCTTTCACGAAGACTGTAACTCTTCGCTGCCCCTCACTTCCTGTCAAGTTTCGAAAGCACAGGTATCTTCATAGCAAGAAGTGTAGGTGCACATCGGTCAAGTGATCAACTAACGAAGATTTAACGAAGGCTTACGAAAGTTCACGAAGCGGGATATGCCGACAGACCACCAACAAAGTGAAGCATCTGATTAGCAAATATTGACTCTAGTCAGACAGAATCCAACAACTCTATTTAAGCCTTTGTGCTCAAGGCTGATCTCAAGAATTAGTTAAGAGAAGTTGACAAACGATCAGAGCCCATTTTCCTTTGCTGATCATTTTATTAATTCTCATAACTATTTTTCCTTGAAGAAGTATAGATATCGTCAAGAGAAATCGATCTTGTTCACGTTTGGTACTTAAAGGGGGTTAACTATACCATAAAGTTTATTAGCATAGATATATATAAAGACTCTTACTCTAAAAAACGGAATGATCGCTTCATGTATAGTCACACAAAAGATACGGCCATTTATGATGCCAATAGTAAGTTATTTGAAAATCCGTGCTTTTGATGCATGTAAATAAGAAAGTTTTATAATTAGGTTCATAGTACAAAAAGCAGGTAAAATAGTGAATGTATAAAATTAGTTATAGGTTAATTTTATTTCTATATGTAATTCTCCTCAAGGATTGTAGTAAATTTTGTGCCTTACTACTACTAATACCCTAGTTTTCATGAACAATATAAAACCCGAGATTCTTGGAAAAGCGAAAGATTTGATAAACACGACGCTTTAGAAGAGAAGTCTATAGGCAAAGAGTTATTTAGCTTAGAGTCACATAGATGATATCCATTTTAAAATTTATTTATTGTCTCTTCAAAGGTTTGTAATAAAATTTCTTCAACAATGTCTATGTCAGTGAACCTTCTATGCCTTTTTCTTATATAGGATGATGCCTTCGCTGCTAGGCCTTCCGCTTAAAAATAATGACCAAGCGCGTAGCCCTTGGTCATGTACCTTAAAAGAGGTAAGGCTTGGGAAGACAATTTCATACACAAATTACTGTGTTTTGTCCACCCAAACCTCGAATTACCGCCTTTTGTTTAGAGGGATCCTTCAAAAGTCTCTATATCAGTTTTCGTGCGTCAGAAATCAGCGTGCTACCTGGTGCTAAGATTTAGAACAACACCGCCCACTGACAAGCCGAAGCATAGGGCAAACCTGTGATAAATTGAACTTTTGATTTTCAAGGCTTCGTTTACGTCACTGTTGCCTAATAAATAGACAGCATAGGTCGACATGAGAGAAGCTCGTCCACCAAGTTCAGCAGCACAACACATTATTGTTTGTTTATTTTTTCCTCCATAGATTTATTTTACAAGCTTTTTATATTGTATTACAAGATTGAAGAATTAAAGATGCTATTTGTAGAATTAAATATCAGGTTACAAGAATAAATGGGAGGGCATTATATAGTTAAACTAATTACTTGCCCTTTGATTAAATTACAGTTTTATTTAGGTTAAAAGAGAAAAAAAGAGAAAAGTATAAACCCTGTAAACTATGAAAAATATATGAAAAATATTCAAAAGAGAGGAAAAAAGAAAAGCACATACACACACACACACATAAAAAATGTAACATTTGAGAGTCGGTGTGGCGATAATTAATACTGAGCAAGATAATAGTTGAAAAGTGCTCTTTTAAACAATTTTTTAGTTGTTTTTTAACGTATAGATAAAGGAATATCATTCCAATAATAGCATCAAAACATTAAACTAGAGTAAGTGACCAGCGGTTGAATTGAAAGCATAGAATTGACAGAGCCGCTTCTCTTTGCGGACTCACTAATGCAGCAAAGTATCCTTCCCAACTGGGACATCGCGTGCCCCACCTTCGACCAAGGAGGATAGCAGAGGTGGACCGTCACGGAGAGGATTTATGAGCAGGTGAAACAAATCAAGTAAAAACAATTTTATTAACTTTTTCTTGTTCATATGATTGTTGCTTTGTGCAAACTTTGTCACAAACTTTTGAAAATGTTTAATTTACATTTCCTTTCCTCCGTTTAACAAGACAGAAGGCAATGAGACATTTCCTTCCGTTGCGCCAGAATGGACAAAAACAATCTGAGGAAATAATTACCTTAATACTGACGCCGGCTAATCTGCGATTACCAAATTTATGTTTGCAAAAATCACCTAAATATACGCAACATATAATCGTCTAACAGAACATTTCATTTATACCATTTATAACATTGCTTAACTTACTTATAAGGGTGATACAATAGCATCTTAATTATGCACTTATAAAATGCCTTTTTTTTGTCGCATTACTACTTCATTGACTTAAATGAAAAAGAAGCACCCGATGGTCGTGCGGTATATAATTTTTGACGCTACAGAAAATAGTTTCGATTAATAACTCCCCTTGAAAGTTTGTCTAAGCGCAAACGAATTTTCCAACGTTAGGTATAGCCATAAAAATAATAGGGAAATTTTTAAACTTTAGGAGTTTAGGTAGTATAAAGTTATCACAAAATGTCTACTGAAATATCTTAATCACTGCTGATTTACCCTCTTTCCTCGGTAGTTCAGTATTACACGGCAGTCGCACGAGACCTTTTCAACAAACCGCCCTCCTTTATCAATATGTGTACTCGATGGTAAAATCAATTTCTTGCTCAAATAAGACAGAGTACACGCCAGTGATTGGCGAAAGCCATTATGGTATAATGGCAGAAAAGAAACCCTGGATACGACTCAAAAATCAACGCGTTGTCCACTCTTTAGATGCTCTTTGGCGCGCGCGGCTTTCCATCAGTGGTGTCATAATCATCGACAACAGCTGTCATATCTGGTGACAAGAAAGCCTTCTTTACATAAGGTGCTCTTCCACGTCGAAGTAGATCCTAAAAGAAAAGTTGATGACTTTAATGAGATTTTAAACTTTGCATCCAGTGTGATATTCTATTGTTTACTTTCTCTTAAAAAGAATAGTAATGTGTTAAGATCCACTCACACTAGTAGCACCGGGACCAATGTAATCTCCAGAGTATGTGCGTGTCATCCCATAATCCAGTGGGAGCCTCACCGTGTAGGGATCATAGTAACGCTCGTTGACGATTGGTCCACGTGGGAGATCACGTGGTTCGGCATAGCCACCCTCTCCTGCGATAGCCTGAAATTGGGAAGAGTCGATAGAAATGAATTTTTTTTCATTAACTAAAAAGGGAAAAGAAAAATTTGGGTAAAATTGCATTAGTCTTCGCTACAGTATTAACCTGTTTAAGCTGCCTTTGCAGACCAGCAACAGTTGCTTGAGATTCTCGTAATTCTCGCTTGTAGCGTTCTTTCTGCGTGTTTAAGTTTTCCCTCTCGGATCTTTCCTTCTTGAAATCATCTTCATAAACTTTTAACTGTAAAAAGAAGTAAGTGGTAAGTCATTCGCAAAAAAAGGTAGTCTGCTACACAGCCGTTTTTGGTGTCGTCACGCAACGCTCCTCTCCACTAGTGGAGGAGCGTTGCGTGACGACACTAAAAACGGCTGTGTAGCAGACTACAAAAAAGGGAACTACTATTAAACTCACATTCTTGTCAAAAAGCTCTAGAACGTCTTGTAGACCAATTGGGTGAATAAAATTCAGTTTAATATAGTGGAACTACAACATAACCAGTTCATTCACAGCTAAGATCTTGGCGAAACGAACTATCAACGTCCCTTACTGAAAGGAGTAGCACCGATACAATGTATCCCCATTATAAAGAAACCATTTTCCCATTCCACTGACACTTTATTACGGGGTATTACAGAATCGTTAGTGTGCGTATATGGGGAGCTATTTTGTACCTGTGCTCTCAGAAGTTGAATTTCCTCATACGGTCCGTTGTAATCACGCGCTTGACCGACATGTGCTGTACTCAGCTGCTGCGAGAGGCGATGATTCTCGGCTTCAAGGCTAAAAACCGAACAAGAAGGCAGTTGTTAAGGCATGTCACTCCAAAGTAGTACAACACTTGTTAAATATCACTTATAGGTCATAGAAGAGATGGAAGTACGAGACTGTATTCAAGAGTCCGATCAACCGGGCTGGCCCACTTTTCGAGATTCTCGATAGCCTACCGCGAGTAAGCTCTCCATACTCCCCTCTCGTTCCTGCGTCTCCTTTCGCGTGCTTCTCGAGCGTGACTTCTTACAATATCCCCCAAACAGAGGACTTGCTCGCAGGCTAAGACCTGGACTCATCACCGTTCCATTTGAAAAGATGTCGATGTTTACTAATAAAAGGGTAAAACCTAGGCCGGTAAGCTTGTCAGACTAAACAGGCCGCCTCAAAAGAACGAGAAAGACGTTATAGACATTTAGCAATGGTGCCTTACCGTTGTGCAATACCCTCGAGTTCTTTACATCTTGTTTCCAATGTAGCAACTTCTTGCACGAGGTTCTGAATCTGCTCTTCTTGTTTTCTCTTAATTCTCACCAAATCACGGTTTTCAATTCGCATGGCGTTAGCGTCCAGTATTCTCCAGTCGGGCTCCCTTGGTACATTTGCAAATGGAGCAGTCGGCAATGTTGGGGAAATTTCACCATTCATCGAAAACCCGTGTGGAGGAGGTGGAGGAAAACTTTCTTGGGAATGGAAGGAAGGACTCTCTTCTTTGGATGGGGTAGAGTTGAAGGCTCCTGGAGGTAACAGTTCTGGGAATGCTTCGTTTGATGAGGAAAGGTTTAATTCTGAAGGAAGTTGTTTCTCCGGTTGAGAAGTGTTGTCTTCTTGGGACTGTCCTGAAGTCTGAAAAAGATGGACTCTATCAATAACAGCACAATAAACAGGTATATTGGCCAGTCAATACGGAAAAGTTAAAGGAAGCGCGGCTTAATGCGGCCAAATAGAAACTAAAACAACTGACATTTTGTAAAATACAGAAAACTGAAAACCAATGATTTCATACCGAAGTACTGCTAAAGAGGTTCATTTAAATAGTAACAGCGTAACAAAGGATGTTGTCCACAGACCCAAAAGTTACGACTTCGTACAAGATTGGTATATGCTGTGTAAAAGTCCTTCTTATTTAAAGGTTCAACAGAGTAGGATCTCGACCTGTTACATGGACTCAAAAGTTACTGAGGACAAATAAACTATTTGAAAGATGGTCAGTGTCAATGAAAGAGCTTGGGAAGTTGAAGCCAAGCGTGACTGTGAGAGTATATTTAATTCCCATCAATTTCCCGAGGAACTCTGAGAAGATCACAAGTTTTTAAAAGCTCCTTTTAACTCGTACTTCCGTTTAATTAGATTCTTAGGAGACCAAACTGATATTAACTCAGAAGGAATGACATTCTTATGGGAATTTTTGTAACTATTATAAATAGATAGATTGAAATGACCACAGCTATCCATATAAAGCTAAAAATAATGACCTGCCCGCTTTAAGAAGCCTTTCAGCTGCGCAGGAATGCGTGTTAGATATTTGTTAGACATGGCGAAATATGAAAACTATTTCAATACGTATAAAAAGTATTTAATATAATTACGGCACAACAAAGTTTGAATTATCTGTACAAACTCCCGAAGAATGTAAAATAAATTCTGAAGCTTATTTTTTGTTTTTGTTTTGTCTCAAGTTATTAAGTGACCCCTTTCTCCAGTTGCTCCTCTTTTGTTTTTGGTAATCGAATCTGTATAGTTCTTGCATGTGTTTTAATCCATGGAAGACTGACTACACTCATCTCGCTCTCTCTCGCTAAGATAACCGTAGACGTGTTTATGTCATGTCCATCTTCCATCTCACAAAGAAAGAAAATAAATGACTGTAGAACGGCGACAGGGAACGACTTAAGTGCCTGATTAAGGGAGTCGTCCGCAAGGAGAGGGTTGAACGTCAAAACAGCGCCACAGAACGGGCCATTCGAGAGAAGAACACGTTGCAAGATCAAATAAAACAAGCTGACCTGGTAAAATGAGTGGTTATACAGAAATGACAGGACTTGGAGACTCTTTCCAGATATAAATATTATATTCGAATGATAGTAAGTGAATTTTCAAGCGAGTCCAATATCCAGATAATATTAATTAACACTTACACCAGTCGAAATTAAATCACCCCTTTTCTCGCCTACTTTTCAAGACAGTAAAGAAAGTAACCAGAAAGTCATAACGCTTATAAGCCTTATAAAACGGAGGTTAAATTAAGGAAAGACGTCGCATGTGAAGGACAAGCATTGATAATAGGCAGGGAGAGAAGTGATAGACAAGTTAAGCTTTAGCTAATTCTGGTTTAAAACAATATCAAATCATATGAACCTCAATTACACTCACTACACTGTGAAGGCCAGCTTTCTATGTGACGATTCCTTACAAGCGGTCACAAAACAAGCAAGCTTGACTCTGTCTGCAGATGTCAACTTTGTGCCTAATCCTTAAAAGTTTCTAAATCAGCAGCGTGATTCGGATACAACTGAAATCGCTTTCAGATATTAAGCAGCTTGACTAATGAGCTAATTTTCATTTCACTGCTGATGTCATATCCACACGGAAACTGGTTACATGTTACACGGATAATGATTTCTAGGGCAGCGGGTCTTTTAAAAACACACCGTTGCTATAATGTAAGAAGGTGGCTGCTAAAAACATTGCAAAGTTAAAACTAAATCGAACCGGAACTAACAATAAAATATGGAACACAGTTACCTAGATATCCATGTCACACCAGAGCCCAGTGTGCCCTTTATGCAAGATAAAAATGTTCATCGCTGCAAACGTACCTGAAGCGATTAAATACCCATTCGGAAAGGATACGATTTAACATCTTATCATTCTACCAAATTTAGAATTTCAATTTGTTTGAAAATAAGATAAACCCCCAAGTAATTATAGAACTCTTAACCAAACTTGGGGAATTTTTTAGCATAAGAAACCGCTGGGGCGGAAGTGACACTTTCGATATTCTTAAACACGATTAAACAACTGTACGAGAGTATTGTTTAAGGAGCCAATCATATTAGACCTTAAGATTGAGTACCATATAAGGACAGAGTTTGTATTTTATTATTTCTACTGCCAATTTTACATTTAGAAACCACATTTGCTCCTGAGCTTTGGTATCGGAAGAGATTCAGTATTAAACAGGGTGGAGAGTGCTGGTAACAAAAAAATTCGTCTTGTGATTTAGGTGGCGTTTTACATGAATAACAAAGATTTTCCAAACAGGACTGAAAATGAAATTTCTGTAAGTCCGATACTCCAGCATTTTTTAAAAATGCAAATACAGTAACTCGATAGTGTACATATACCCAGTTTACTGATGCTAATTGGACGACACAAGCACTGTACTATACAGGAAATGATAAAACAGGGGTATTATAAGCGTCCCAATCTGCCAACATTGCCCGAAATAGGAATTTGACAAGTTTCATAGATAGCTTCAGGTCTGGAAACAGGAAATAAGTATAGAAACTGACACTGAATATCGTATGATCAGAAGTTACAAATATATGTTACTAGAGCTAAAATGTTTGCGTCGCTTACTGGTGAAACAGAATTATGACAAGTGGCATTGAATTTATTAGAAAGCTGCATTTAAAGAAAAAAAACAAAAAAGTACAATCTCAAATAAAGCAGGGCTGTACAGATGAATTTCATAGCGCGACCGTATTCACAAGATAGGCATCTCACTCAAACTTACTAAGATAGCTTTGGTAGATATAAGTGAAGTAACAAGTCTCGTTCAGTCGACGCTTCGAGCACAAAATAACACCGGTAATATACGATGCGTGCGATAAGCAGCTGAGTTTATTTTTAGCTGCAAAACTCAGTCACCCATGAAGAAGCCAAGATCTGTGCCCAAAAAGAATCTAAGAAGTTATCAAAGTATTTCAATATGATTATTCAAGAGAAGAGAAACGCTAGGACCTTTAATGGAATAGATGAAACACCACACAAGTTCCCACTGGAAAACATACGGAATCTAAATAGCTTTGTTTTACTTCAAGTATTTTTTCAATTAAAAGTAACAGACCGTAAAAGGTACTTATGGAATTGCAGGGGCGGGTATGGCCGCCTAAATACAGACGCTCGACGCTGTCGTCGTCGTCCTCCTCCTCATCATCATAGGCATAGGCGGAAGCTGTTGTTTCAGTGCGCTACCGGAAGTCCTAGAGCATCATCATGATTGACTGGTACTCTACCTCCCTATGGACTGACCTATTTAGGTACCGACAGATCCAACTTGTGACCAAAATAAACCATTTTCTGACTCTATCTTCAAACTTTAACATTTAAACTTCACTTTCTAAAGGCTGTGTCTGAGAAAGAGACCACAAGAGGTGAATCGTGTTTTGCTTCTTGGATTGATATTCTATCTTTCATTTGCAAATGAAGAGAGTCAATGGATTAAGATTTTTACGGTTCCCTTTGAGCCATTTCGAGATTCAAGATTGAATAGGTAAAAACCATACTCAAAACTATTCCTCTGGAAGGTAGTAGACATGGCTTTGTACCATACACTCGCACCAAAGAACATCTTGCGCTTGCATTTCCTTTCAGTTTCTGTAAGCCACCTCGGGATCCCTGTGGGATGAGCTAAACGACCAGACCAATTGGTTGACAAATTTTTGGCGCCAAAGAACTTGAGGATATCGGCTTAATTCCGTCATGTTGAATCTGGAGATCAACGGGTGGTACATGCGGGCAAACGTTTTCTACATCAAGCTCATGGTTCCAAAAGCTATTCCAGGCTCCAGGTTTTGGGTTATTTGAAGGTCAGGATTTCGGATAATTGATTTGAAGAGAGGGAGAATTGGGATTGTAGTTATGAGTTGGATAAGGGGTTTCGAGAATCTACGATGCTGGTTGTGTAATGTTGATCCCAGTCGATAGAGCGGGCTACTCCGTTGGGGACCCTCCAAGTAATTATGTATCAGGCCAATATATCAGATGACACTAACAAGGGGTAAAGCTTCAAAACTGGGCGAGGACAACATTATAAACCACATAGAATGAGGAAGCCGCGACACTTTTCCTCATTCAGGATTGAGTTGCACAGAAATCACGACGACAAAAAAACACTAACAACGAGCTAGTCTGAGCCACTGAAGAGACGAAGAGAAACAGTCGAGACCTGAAATACTACGGTGAACAGCCAAAGAAACAGATAGCCGTAAACAAAGTAGATCTCGAGAAGAACGCGGAAGTAACCAAAAAAGCTTATTAACCTCTAAATTTATATCTTCAAGGGTATTAAATTCTCATAGTACTAAATTTCCATACTATATTCCCAACTGCATGTAAAACCAGACTCGACATATGCGGAAATGCAGCTTAAAAGGTACGTGTTTGTCACTGAAAAGCCAGTTGACTGAGACAGTGTCCGGACCGGCAGTCTGGCTTATAAAAATGCGCGGAAAATCTCAGTGGTAATTTCAATGTTTGGGAAGCTTATTTTTCACATCTAGTAAGTGAAATTTAGCTTCCGTTAAACGTTTTATCTCCAAACAATAAAATGCTCTGTTTTGCGCTTTTATCCAGTCTGTGTGCATGGGCAACAATAATATAGGCCTTGAACAAAGCCTGAATGTGCCTGAAGATACGTAAGAGGCGAGTTGGCTATTTTCGTTACTTCCGTGTTATGGTCGACCACGCTACCAAGCCATTGGGCGGGTACGACCGGTACTGTCGCTGTAAGTCGTGGTCGACGGGTTGTTACGAAGTGGGATTCTCTTCTGGCGACATGAAGTTTTTGCCACAGAAATATTGCGGTGAACGAAATGAGTCCATGAAAGTATGAAAGTTTTAATAAGTAAACTTGCGTAACCAGTAACGTTCGAGTTTCTCTTTTCTTTTGTCACGAAATTTCAGTCCATTGAAATCACATTTCCCATAGCCTGCGTAGCAAGCGTTTCCGTGCTGTTTCGGAGCAAAGAAAGACCGAGGAACGAGATTCTCGGTTTTGGCCGCGCGAGAAATGAAACGAGAACCAAAAGCACGGAAACGCTTGCTACGCAGGCTACATTTCCTATGGCGGACCACAGGGACTTTACCCAGCGACCACTAGGCGGAGGGCTTTCCGCGGAAGAAGATCGTGACGAGAACAATAGGTAAAAAAGTCTAACCTTCCGATTTCCTTCTTAGGTGATAGATGGGAAAATCCGGTCACATTAGAAAACACTGTAAACTAAATAACGGCACTGTGCCAAGTGGCAGCGACATTAGATGACTCTCTGAGAATAGAATTTGAGTTGAAAATGAACCTTTGAACGCATTAAGTAGTTAAAAATAATCATTTAAGGAACGTCATTGCAACAAACTATCTTATTGTTTTAAACAGTTTATTTTCAATTCCGAATCAACCATTTTTTCCCCTCACTTCGCACTTATTTTAAAAAATTAAGCTCTTTTGGCCAACTCATGATGAATTCATGCGAGCATTGCTAAATAAAATTAAACAAACGATTATTACACTTTCAAAGACTTTCAAAGGGTGGTAGCCACAAAAATGCGCGCATTGAAGACAAGAAACTGTCGTGTGAATTTTAAACAGATTATGGCCTTTGGCATAGAGCACTAGCTCTCCTTGCGACCGGAGACGGAGTGCGTGGGCGGCCGGTGAATTTTTGACAGCGACGTATATATGAATGTTTCAACGCACGGAGCTATGGTTACGAAAGTCAAGTTTAAGTATGCTGCTTATCGCTCTTGGCCGAAACAACGATTTCTGGACGTCCTTCGGGAATGAAGATTCAAGAAGAACAAAGACTTACTTACCTTCGATCGGTTGCTTGTCAGAACAGACCAAATCTTTGTATGGGGGTCAATAAACAAAATCTATCCCCGGCTTCTACTGACTTAAAGACAAAACTGGGGAAATTATCTTGTTGCATTGCCGAGACAAGATCCGGTCAGTTTTGCAAGCTAAAGTCAGGATGATAGCAATTTTATACAAGCTAGACCTCCTACGCTCGAAGCCATGACCCTAATTTTTCCCGTTTAATATATTTTCAGCCATGATGTGATAAAAAAGTTGCTCACATGACAGAAAAGTACACTGAAAATGTCTGTTACCTCAGCACTTAGGAATCGATCTTATAGGTGGCGTGGGATTGTAAAACAAAGAAGTTTGAATTGTCGACACCTAAATGGACTTTATATCATTCACAAAAGTACGCCTACACTAAAAACTGGATAGGGAAGACTGATTTCCCAGCAAACTGACGCGAGCAGAACACGGAGACATATTTTTTAAGTCGTTATTAAAGTTGTTAAGAGCACTCTAAAGGACGTTCATTTCAAATTTGAAGGGAACTTTTGTGACCAAAATACAGGAATCGTACCAAAAAAGAAAAAAAAAATCGAAAAGTCCCTCTTTCTTGTTTGCGCGTGAATGACGAGTGACCAGAGGAGTAGCCTGATTATTCATTCACGGTTGACTAATCTTGCGAGGAGAATGCCAAGCAGTCTCTAAAAAATCTTGAAATCTGGATTTAGGTTTTACCTTTTGCCTAAATTGAGAAAAAGGGTCTTAATCTAAGTTATATAGGCTTAAACTAACACACAAAAATAGACGCATTATATTACCTCTTGCCTCGACACTTCAATATCCGCCATTGCTCGTAGCCGATGCTTTTGTTTTGATAAGTGTTTGGCATCTTTCCGCGTTTCCTTGAGTTGCATTTTTAAAATTTCTCCATTGCTTAGTTCGTTCAAGTACTGATTTTTCTCGAGGGCTAGTTGCTCGACTTTTTTCTGAAGGTCAGCCACGGTCCGAGGCGTGGTATTGGGTTCCATGGTCTCTTATCGTCGTCTTTGTAGGCAACCGAGCTTGAAAATCGTATTTTTAGCTTCATCGATTTTTGGCGGGACAGCTCTTTTTTAAGCGTCTCCAGTCGCTAAAGGGAAAACTCAGAGATTAAAACTGCGAAAATTCCAAACCATCTTCCTTGTTTTCTAAGATGCAGTTTACTATAACCGGTTTCCGAGAAAGCTAGGAAAAGTGCTTCGACAAGCACAACGCCATCTTGAATTTATTGAAATTAATTCTCACACTGAACACTGACGTTTTTGTGAAGAAAGACATTTACAAATTCTACATCGCGTCGGTGATCATATAACTATTCTTATCTTACTTTTCTTATCAACTAGGAAACTTTACAAACCTTCTCTTGAAGCAGTGAAGAAACAGCAAAGAGCCAGAAATATCCTTTGAACCAGCACGCAACTATCGAATGACAAAAGCTATTGAATTACTAATTGTTGTTTTGCCAATCATGACGTCGCTATCAGGGGAATCCCCGACACGATGCACTACTACGAGTAGCATTAGCATTGGCTTTGCTTAAAAATCTGCTGAAGAGAACCTTTTCAATTTGCACCGTGAGCTGTTCGCTTTAGATTACACAACAGTCAGCTAATTCAAGTTTTAAGTTTTTTTTTTTCAGTTGATCACACCAGTATACATGATCCGGGGTACATGACACGAGTCACACACAGCTCCCCAGGGGCTAGTTAAATGTGGCATTCGAATCTAGAGCAATTTATCTATCAGCATACGCTGCAAAAAAACAAACAAACAAAAAATGATGCAAAACAAATTTAGCTCTAATAGAAATTGCTCAGGATGCTTAAAGTTGTAAATGATAATCCGGCATGTCCGGCGTACCCGTGAGGTCTTCATATCTCAGCGCAAGTGTCATGAAAGTAAAACACCATGTTTGTTTTTCGATCCTTCTGTGTGGATTGAAGTAGATTTCTCCGCTGCCTTTTTGAAAAAATCGCAGTGGTAAGATGAATCTACCTAGTTCCTTTCATTTTCAAGAGAACAGGAATTACGAATTCACTCAATACGGTTTACCCTCTCACAATGGAGCTACTAAAGCTACTAAAAGGAAGCAGGAACTAGTATATTTCAAGAGCTTCAAATGACCGTAAAAGAAAAAAAAAATAAACAGATTCAGTCAAAGAACTGTAAATTATAACATTCCTTTGATAGGCAAGATAGGCTTAGAGTGAAACTTGGGTTATTTAAAAGATAAATCTACCTAAACCTTTTTTAATAAGCAATGGAAATGCGCATTGACTCGGCGCCTTAAGCCTACATATTATGGTTAAGTCTTTAGCCGACTAGAATCAAAACTGAAACATCACGACTTTCATTCTCATATAAAACACATAATTCCCAGAAAAATAAGAACAAGCTATATTTGTTTCATGATTTCTTGCTCATAACGAGAGCTTTGAACCGTAATGAGATCTTCAAAGAATGAAAAGGATAAACCCAACCCTTTTTGGTTGCGCGAGGTTCAACGAACGCTACAAAGCCAAATCATCACACACTAGTCATCTTGTTCAGTCAGGAGAGCACAGTAGAAAAGTCGAAAAGGACAGTACCAGTTGGTCTCTAGTCAAAAGATTTAAAGGAAAAGAGACGCCAAGACTTTATTTAATAAAAATACGTAGTTCTCTATACTCATTCAAACTTATTGCAGTTGTTCGGAACTCGGGCTATTTGTCTCAGCGAATCAGCAACTCACCAGTTACGCGCGGCGCTAGCAAGAGAACCGACCATCCCGAAGCATGAAAGACCCATGAAACCCATGTACTTTAGAAATTCTTACCCGGCAGTTTCTGCTTGTTCCATTGTAAGATTCTGAGAACTCTGAGCAAAGTTTACATTTGGCGTCATAATGAACTCTTCGTTTAATAGCAGTAGTATTTCCGCTTCTTCAGCCTTACGCGATTCCGGCTTGATCAAGTTATTTTCAGGTAGAATTTCATGCACTGTAAAATTATTCGTGAAATACGTCACTCTGTTATTTTCGAGTGAACTAATTTTCCCGTTGAAATGGACCATAAATAACACTGCTCAACAGCTACAAAACTCCAATTGTAAAGGCCTCCCTACATTTGTATCGGATATCAATTCTACCAATTCGCATCTGACAGTTCTGACTATAGCATTTCAAAAAGGGTCGCTCTCTTTTTATTTGAGTTATCTCACAAACAACATTGCAGGAACAGTTTACTAAATAGGAACATGGAAGAATAGAATAGTAGCCACAGAATTAGATGGACAAAAGTCAGTAAAACTAAGTATTCTTGATCTTAAAAAGAAAACTAAGCACGCGAACAGTTTTTGGTAATTTTTCGACGAAGTGGGAGTTGAACTTGAAAATAAATAGCTGTAAGTTGCGATGTATCCGTTTCCATTCAGTCTTTTCAAATACATGCTTTCAGTTACAATATAAAAGCAATTTTAAATAAAACTGAGTTCTCTAAAAAATTGCTTTGTCAGCGTTTTTTTTATGGTCACTCCAAGCCACAAAATCATTCGGTAGCTCATATTATTCAGCACGACGAAGCTTTTCATTTGAGTTTCCAAGGCTCAACTAAGTTTCCATTCCCAAACGTTAACATTGTAGTCACTTGCACTACCATCTATCAGTTTCCCTGCCTCATCCGGAGGTCCGTTCTCGAAATATCTAGGACGAAACAACCCGGGGGCACGGTTTGATAATTTGCGCCTCGCTCACCCGACTTCGACGCGAACTATAAGGATAAGGAAAGAAGAGAAAGAAAACCGCTGGCAGCCAGGATATCTATCAGTCTGCTTAACTACTATAATCCGAAGTCCAACTCATCATAAAGCAACTTATTTTTTATTTATTTATTTATTTATTTATTCAATTGACGTGTGCATTTAGTTCGTTAAATAACGTCTTAATTTTACTTTGCGTTATTTTCCTCACTTATATGTGTTGTCCGTGACTGTGATCACATGGTGGGTGGCTCCTCCTAAAATGTTTTACAATTGGTATGGGATTTAATGGAGCACAAACCAATTGTGGAATTGCACACATTTTAGACACACTACTGATGAACAGTTACGACACGTAGATATATATTTTAGCAACTACTATAATTTGCAGTCTGTCCACTTTGAATTATTAATTTCACAACGAACGTGTAGAATGCGGATTGGTTAATTGTCGATTCTAGATCGTTTTCAAGGTCACGCAACCAAAAAAATATATTGGAAACCGTCCAGTGCAAGAAGCCAAGAAAATGAAATGACTAAATTAAACGATTTGTCCAAGTTTCAGGACTTTGTGGCCCACAGTTTCTGAGTTATTTACCCAAAAGTTTCATGCACCTTTGCAGAGCTTTTTATGGAGACGCCATATTGGTGTACCGTTTTGGTCCACCAATATGGCCGCCGGAAATCAACAAAAACATCTGGTGTTCACTTTTTCTATAAAAGCTCTTTCTTTTCACTTGAGAATTAGCATACGTGCGCATAAACATATCTTCTAAGGCTTTTAATGGTTATACTGCTGAAAATCAAGAGGGGAGACTTTTTTTCAACGAGACACCATTCCTATTTTGGTGTCACGCACTGTAAAAACTCGGAAGATCAAATTGCTGTATTTTCGGAATGAAATATGCTACAGGAATGGAAACTTGTACAGAGATTTATTTTTCGTTTATCTTCAACCTAGTGTAACTAAGAATTCGTAAAACCTCGCTATTTTGACTTTACAATTTGATGACGTCACTGTGAAAACCATCTGTTGCTACTCGAAATATTGCCCAGTTGAATCATGTTTCACTTATTAAGAACACCTGCTGATGCAATACTCAGTAAGTTCCTACGCGTAACGAAGAAAGCGCACGTGTTCGACTGAACGCGACCATTACTGGTTCATTGTTTCCTGGTGAGATCGTGCTACGAATCTCTTACTAGTTCCCAGTTTCTTATGGCTCAAGCTGTTTAAATTCACCACGGGGACCTGACGACTAGAATCCGCGCGAAACGAAACGCAAAACGTTTATTTAAAGAATAAAGTTGGTAATTTTGAACTTTTGAGAGCTTCAATCTCCTTTTCCTTTGCAAAGCATTGCTAAGCTCCTTGCATCTTCTCTTTTAACCAGAGAAGGAAAACCTTCTTTAAAACTTTTAATAGCGCCTTTGCGCGCGCGCATTTAAATTACAAAAACTGACGAATAAACGATTTGAACGCAGCGCGCGTATAAAAACAATTTCAAAAACAACTGAATAATAGAAGCGAATAGGCCTGTTCGGAATGAATATTTTGAAGGCGTTTTTCTTCACTTTCATTTCGACAATCTTATATTTAGGGCCCACAGAAATCTCCACTCAGGATGTAAACAATTCATCCATATTAGTTTGTAGCGGTGCGGACAACTGTGAAACATGCGTACGAGACACTGCCTGCTTTTGGTGTGAGACAAAGCTGCTGTGCAAGGTTTACAGCGCTGGAAACGAAGAAGCACAGAATAAACAATGCAGAGAGTGGAAATGGAAGAGCTGTAACGAGGTGATAGAGGCACCCACAGCAGTTATCATCAGTGCGGCTACGGTTTCAGCCGGTTTGATTTTTGGTAAGTACTCAGTTGAGGTTAATCTCTTATGCAACATACTGGTGCAACTTACATGTAAATACGATGAGTTAAAACTTTTGATCTCATTAGCTCGGCATGCGCAATTTCCGTTTATTCTCCTCAAGGTTGAAGTAAGGGTCAGACTGCTCAAAATAATTAGTCACTATTTAGTGATTTCACTGTAGAGTGTTTGCAATATGTTTATATAGTTCCTCAAGGTTTGATAAACTGTATGCTGAATTCTACAACGTTCCCCGATAAAGTGTTACCGCTACATGTCGGCCCGCTGAACCAAAGACCGACGTTACAACCCTTCATTGAGCTGAAAACTGTCTTATTTTTTACTTCTTCTACAGTTCTCTTGGTGTTCATCTGTATTAAAAGAGATATATGGAACAGTTTGAAGAACTCACAGTTTTGTGACAGATGGGACAGGTCTGATAGAGAGGGGCTGTTTCAACAAGAAGAACGATTAAAAAGGAAAAGAAAACATAGAAAATCACAGAGCAGCAAAGCGCAAAAATTCGCTGAAAAGTATCAACTTAATGATTCCGAGATCCTTTTGTACCAATCACCGTAAAACTTCACTGATTCGTATCCAGTGCCCCTTTGGCCGGGGGCGTTGGGACCATGCACAGAGGCAAAATTTTGGCGATCTTTTTCACTGACGTTCTACATACATGTGATAGAGGGAATTTCTTTCCACCGTAGAAAAATAGATACAAGTTCAACTTCGGACATACAGTTTGAAAAGAAACCCTCTGCGTATTTCATAGCTTTTGAAGAAGAAAACTTTGTACATGTTATTAATCAATAAAGAAACCTGACTCTTGCACTATAAAAAGAGGACCTGGATTTTTTCGGGTTCTTTTTCAACCGCTTAGGTTGTTTACTCAACTGAGACTGAGCATCATTTCAACTTTCGTAGAAATTTACGTTATATTAGACAGCTGGAAAAACAATTGACTCACAGCTATGTATACACAGCCATATCGTTCAACTTTTGAAGGTAGATTCATCTCTTCCCTCGCAAATATTTCTATCATAAAAGGGGCTTAATACAATTCTATGCGCTTCCACAACATTGCTTTAAATGGTCGCTGTCTATCAATCTGAGAGCGCGTCTTGCCTAGTCCCTTTTATAAAACTTGCATTTCTTAAATCAGTATATGGTAAACTTTTTAGATGAATTCTTACGAATGATGATGAACAGTACTTTCTTATGAAAGTAGATTTAAATTGGACGGCATTTAAGCTGGATCGTAGTTTTTGTTCTACAACTTATGGAAAAATGATCATCTGTTCCGTGATAAGTCGTAAATGATAATGTTTAAACCCAGCGGTTAGTCGGCTAAACTAGCGATATTTATATTTGGTAAGGCTATGCCTCCTAGGTTGACGGCAACAAGCACACAGACAACACCAGGGCGTCCTCGAGAAGTCCTCCATTCACTGATTTCCTCTCCCTATACTTAAATTCAAGTATGTTCTTCGTCTTCGCTTTCGTCAAAACGGATATGGCTTTGACGCTGCAGTTGAAGGGCTTCAGCTTTTCTTGCCACCTGAAAAACAATGGAGCAAAAGTAAAACATAAAGTTTCTCGACGTCGTCTTTCCATGCCAGACGCCAAAACGCTGCGAGTTCAAGGTTGGCGAGACTTTTTCAGCCATTGATGATGTCAGGTCGTTCTTTTTTCAGGTTTTTCTCGCCAAAATATTGCTCCGTCTTCTAAAAATCAGTTGACGACAAGTAAAACGTCTCACAAAGAGCTAAAATCATACTCAAAAACTCAAGGAATAGAAAGCAAATATTAAGAGAAGCATGCGGACAATAACCTACTTCACTATACCTACCTTTTCGGTTCCGCGTTTCTTCTGCCTCTTGGAATTAAATCTAACCATGCGATCAGCATTTATTTTCTCCCAATACGCCTTCTCAGCCTCCTCTGCAAATTAAATACAAGGATGCTTACAGATCATCGTATAAAGATGCACAACGCCGCACAAGATTTCTTAAGCTGTATTCACACTATACTGGACTGGATCGCTTCAGTTCATGCCGACACGAAAAGCCATATCCGGTAAGGTCACGTGGCGGCGCAAAAGCTATCAGGCCCCAGTTGTTCAAACGTTGGATAGCGCTATCCAACGGATAAATCACTATCCAGTGGATAAGTATTAGGGAAACCAATTGCATTAGAGCGGTTTTCACTTGACTGTCGTAAAACCAAAACCAAAGTAAATACACTAGCCAACCAAAGGGCGTAGTAAAACCAAAACCAAACCAATTCCTCAATTACTTTCGACAGTCAAGTGAAAACCGCTCTATCCTCTGGATAGAGATTTATCCAGTGGATAGCACTATCAACCTTTCGAACAACTGGACCCAGGTATGGTATGAACACCTATCCGATATGTGACTCTCCTCTTAAGAGATCGGCGCAGCGTAGCTTCGCTCCGTTAGAGAAATCACCGTTGTTATGTGTAAACAGAACCCCTATCTATCTGGTATGGTTTTCGTGCCGGCGCAAAAGCTTTCCGGTATGGTGTGAACACCAATCCGATAAGTCACTCTCCTCTTAATAGACAGCTTACAGTCTGCCTTTTTTCTTAAAATCCGTCTAGTTCTTATCTCGTCCATCGTGATTGCAAACCACGATGTTATTATTTAGGGATAAGAAAAATAACAGACTGCTCGCAGTGTACCTCTTAAGAGGTCGGCGCGACGCATTTTCGCTCCGTTACAGAAATCCCCGCTCTTATGTGTGAATAGTCTGCTACACAGCCGTTTTTAGTGTCGTCATACGACACTAAAAACGGCTGCGCAGCAGACTAATGTGTGAACGGTATGGTTTTCTTTCCGGCGAGAAAACTATCCGGTACGATATGAACATAGCTTAAGAAATCTTGTGCAGCCTTGTGCATCAATTGTGTTAATGTTTTAGTTAAAAATCAGCCAGTTAAAAAGTGATTTACGATCCTGTCTCGAACAAATGTCAGGTCTGATAGGGGGGTTCAGACCCCCTGGACCCTCCCCCTGGATCCGCCACTGGGTCACAAGCCCTTAGATACTGCAACGGGTGCTTCACCGAAAGAAGGCTATGATGCTTGTTCATGCTTACTGTGAAACTGATGAAAAAAAAAAGCACGAATTTACACTTTTAAGATACCTGTAAGTTTTTCAACGTTTAGTTTATCGCTTGTCGATGACATTGCCGTGAAAACTGAAGTGCAGTTTTCTGTTGTGTGAAAACGAACATGGCCCTGTAAACAAGATGTAAAACAAAATGGCTATTATTTTGTACAAATTACAAATATACAGTAGCGTTAAATGAAGACAGAATATCGTTTGTACCTCATCGTCACCCTCTGCCAAATCTAAATAAGCCACCGGGGAATACGAAGAAAACTTGTCCTGCGAAAAGAAAAGAGAAGATGATAACAACGCTTTCTAATAAGCAGCCATGCTTGATTATGGATCAGGTCAGTCTAAGTTATATTTTGCCAGGACAATTTCACCCAATAAGATCTGTACAGATAGAGAGACGCAATACTCAGTAAACTTCACATGGACGGTTAAGCTTTCATCGAAAGAGTCCGGTTAAGCTACTTAAATCCAATGTCACCAAGAATGAAAAGTAAAAAATGTAAAATCTCTTGAACAGACTGTACATACAAAGATTGAGCCGCATACCCTCAATTCTCTTTTAGTCAGACCAGATCCTTTACAATAGAACTTTAACACAACTCCCGGTGTATATGGAAGCTTTTGTATATCCGCCTGTTTTGACTCATTGGACTTGATATCTCTTCCTTTTGTAGTACCATTTTGTGGTAGTTTGACATATTCCTGTTCTTCAGTCTTGTTTCCATCAGCAGAGGATTTTTCCTGCAATTGTTTCTTCAATTTATTCATGGCTTCCCGTTGCAAGTTCTTGTATTCCTTTTTCAGTTCTAACCATTCTAACCTTTAAGAAAAGAAACCATACAAAACTTAGTGAGAATAAACAATGCATCTTCGTGTGCATTTCAGTAAAATCAAATAAATGTAAATTCAAGATTGTTACACATAGCTTAACTTTATATTCCCTAGCTGAAGATTAAAACCTACCTAAAAAAGTGGTCATCTGCCATGCACACTTAAAACTTAGAAAAATAGTAGATGTCACTTCTGCTCCACAAATTTAACCTTGAACTTTACAACCTCATTCCCAGGATTTTCTCTCTTCCTCTGTTGAGGGCAGAAGAGAGAGAACCCTGGGAATGAAGTTATGAACTTAAGTGATGTCACAGTGTGATGTGGCGTGCTCTGATTGGTCATTAGTCATTTCAGTTAAATCTCTCGTGATCTGATTGGTCAGCAGCTTAGGCGATACCAGAAACTTATGAGTTTCTGGTGATACCCTTTACTACCTTCATTAGGAGACAAAATGGGTCCCTTGACTTACTTGGAAATCACTCGTAAATGCGGCAGTCTCGTCTCTTTCTTTTCCTTCTTCTTCCTTTTTCTCTTCTTCTGTTTCTTATTTCTCTCAGCAGTTTCATCCTCGCCACTTTCTTCAGACTTGTCACTTATTTTCTGTCTTTTCTGCTGAACTTCATCCTCGTTAATCACGGATTCCTCATGCGATCTTTTTCGGCTTACAACTGATGTTGTTTCCTCACTCTTTTTATTATCCCTAATTTCTTCTTGTTGACCTTCTTCCCACCTGACACTTTTTTTACTCTTCTCGTTTTCACCTCCCTCATCAGTCGATTTCTCCCGACCGTTTTCTTTACGTTCTTTTCCATGGTCTTTATTTTTCATGTCTTCAGTTTTTTGTTGAATGTCATCATGTTGCTCAGTGTCTGACGAATCACTGATTGTTCGTTTTCTTTTTCTTTCTTTGTGTTTTTGTTGTGTGTCTAGTTCTGATTCGCTAAGTGATCGCTTTCTCTTTCCTTTTGACACCTTCTGCTGTTCAATCGACTGAACTACACTGGGTGAGTTATCAGTCTTCTCTTCAGGAAACGCATCTTGCTTGGTCTTACCTCCTTTATTGAAAACCTACAAAGTAGTTGGAAATTAAAAGTGAACAAAAAGAGTACAAGTGTTTTCATAAGTATAAAGCAACCTGTTGGGAATCAATGATGTTTTACCACTTTAAAACTCTCTTCTCTAAACCT
Organism: Porites lutea; assembly: GCF_958299795.1. NCBI lineage: Eukaryota > Metazoa > Cnidaria > Anthozoa > Scleractinia > Poritidae > Porites > Porites lutea. The sequence goes on along the minus strand of NC_133214.1, from coordinate 22,410,477 downwards.
TCTCCCTTCTCCCCCAAGACACACGGTCTTGGGGGAGGGAGTTAGTTTAAACTTTGATGCAAGAGAGAGCCGATCGTACTTTTCTTGCTGCCTAAAATGACAAGGTTTCTACCTTACATGTTGGATCCACTTACTGTGAAAGCCAGAAAGCCGCAAACTCTTGGCTAGAAATGCATCAGGTGTTTAATTGTGTCGCAAGGAAAAAGTTAACCAGTTGTGAGAAAACTAACCACCAACAATAATGGTAAGTAGGTTGTGGTTTTCAGGCTTTTTCATGTGTCTTGACCTGTTTGTGTTTTTCTGAGTTTAATAGTAAATGAGCCCTTACCTTTCATTATTTAAATACCCCTGCAGGGGTGATTGAGAGAAGCTGCTTGAATGTGGAGAAAAATGATAAATAACAATTACCTGCAGTGCTTCTTGAGCTTGCATTGCAGATTCAAACTCCACAAAAGCAAATCCCTTTATGTCTCCAGTGTGTTTGAACCTTGGGATGCTGTGTTAGAAAAATAAATATGCTTACTTCTTTAAGTATCCAAAGTTGTAATAAAAGGGAAGAACAAATCTCTTAAAAAAAAACCAGAAAATAAATAGCACCACTTGAAGGTACTGCTGAAGAGGTTTTGTTCCGCAGATTCACAAGTTAGAACCACTATGTATCTAGCATGATAGATAAGACAGTACCAAAGACAAGTACTACTTGGTAGTTTTCATTTGAATTGTCGCACTGCGAGCTTTCATCCACAGACTCAAAAACTATAACAACCTTGTACAGCGTAATAAACAGACCACAGGAAAGTACTACTTGGCAGCTTTCATTTGAATTGTCGCACTGCGAGGTTTCATCCACAGACTCAAAAACTACAACAACCTTGTACAGCATAATAGACAGACCACAGGAAGGTACTACTTGGCAGCTTTCATTTGAATTGTTGCACTGCAAGGTTTCATCCACAGACTCAAAAACTATAACAACCTTGTACAGCATAATAAACAGACCACAGGAAGGTATTACTTGGTAGCTTTCATTTGGATCATTACTCTATGACGTTTCATCCATGAACATGAACTTACCAGTTATAGCCGCCTTTTACAACATAAACAACCAGTACCAAATTACATTTTTGCTTGTAGATGCAGGTAATTAGAGGTTAGGAGTCTTAAAGTGTAGGACTTACCTGACATAAACAACCTTTCCATACTTGCTAAAAATTTCCTTAACCCAGTCATGATCAGCATAAGGGGGAAGTCTTTCCTACAAGATCACATCCATTTAAAGTATAAACAATCATTAGCTTACCATGTAAAACAAATGAGAAGAATTTTCAAGTAAATGTATCACACAATTAACTGAGAAAACTAGTACACAAGACGGTGAGCTATCATTTCGATAAGTCTTATGGGATGAGATGTTTTCCTAAGAGGCTGATTCCTGACCCAGGGGACTGTATACCTACTAGTAAAAGAGCTTCATCACAGGTAAAACAACTCATATTGGGTTTTCTAATGCATTAGAGTTTTGCTTGGGATTCAAACACTCTGAAGCTTTAAGATGAAATTCTTATGTGTGGACTTATTACTCACTACAGCCTATTCATTCCCCAAGAGACGATTAAGATTAACAAATTGATATACGTACAACATAAATTGTTTCTGCATCAACATTTCTTGGCTCTGGGACAGGAGCTTTTCGTCTCACCATTGTCTCATCTTCACTGACCTGAAAATATAAAAAGTCTGTTGTCATAACACACAACTGTGGTGGCAAGATCTTGAACTTTCAACATCTTACCAGCAAGACCTTGCATTTTAAAAAGTGGACTTATGGACAACATACCTCAAGTATTGGAGACATTTTCATGGCCTTAATAACAAGGTTCATATCATCAGTTATCTTTTTCATTCTATTGAAGTTAGCAATAGTTGAAATGGCAACATCTGAGGAGGAAATCGAATAATTATAATTGTTGTTAGTCATTGATTAAGAAAAGAAAAAACTTTAGATGATCACCACCTTTGATTTCAAGAATACTTACATCCTTCTGGGTGCTTGTTAATTTCTTGTTTCATAAAACGATCTTTCAGGAGGTTTGCATCTCCAAAGTAAAACTCAATCTATTCAAAAGAAGACAAGAACAATGCTCAACAAATTATCTCACCGCTGCCCAGTTAGCTTAGTTGGGAGAGCCCCTGATTTTCCGTTACTCCTTTTATTTGACTCTCTATAAGACGGACACCTCTCTAAGACGGACACTTAGTGCCGGTCCCAAAGGTGTCCGTCTTAGAGAGAGTTGACTGTATTGGGATGTGACGTTAAGCTGTTGACCACCTCTCCTGATCCTTCTTTCATTGGTCAAATGGAAGGAGACATAAAAGAACCCAAACTACTGTTCAAAAAGAGTAGGGAAGTAACCTTTTTCTTGTACAGCTTGTGACCAAAGGTTAAGGTTCATTGTTTTATAGTCCATTAAGTACAGGTAGATTACCTGATCTTTAAGTTGCGCCTTTATTTTCTTGGTTCGTTTTTTATGCTGCTTGTGCTCTTCATTATCAGCTGATAACTTCACCAGGTCTTGACTATTCATGATTTCTTTTTTTACTACAAATGTTTGTATATAAAACAAAAACAATCTGGAAATCTGTGAGCTTTACAAAAAATAAGGTAAGTTTCCATTGGGTTCAAGGATTCTTTTACAGATGATGAGCTAGGAGTATAAGAGGAGATTTTTCATTGGGCTTGAAATTACCCTGAATATTGCATATGATGTTGAAAATGAAATTATTGCATCAAACCAGAGCTGTAAGATTAGAGTTGAAGGATGAAAAGACATTGAAGTAACAAAGCATTGCATTGTATTCTGTATTTCAATGACCATTTCCCAAAGCAACCGTTAGTGAAATAGGTGTATGCACAAGCTTACGTAAAACTGACTTTCTTAGCTAGTATAGACTGCATGGTCGGTCCATGTAAGTGTCTTAACCGGCTTACCAGAAATATTTACTGATGTGCCGAGTTGTTCTTGTCCTGGGACTTACATGTTCAGCTTTCCCATTCAGTCTTTCTATAGATTGCAGCTAGCAGAAACAGAGATCATCCGCCATTGCAGGCTCGGTGGCTATGTTTTTCCTTACCAGTACAACTCCTGTTTTCGTTAAAGAGACAGTCCGGGCGGGGGTAGGGTGAGGGATGGAAATATTTCTTAAATGACATTTTTTGCAAAGTTGCTTGTATCGTGAATAGCCTCTCCAATCCGTTGAAAAAAGACATACAATATTCAAGTTAAGCAATGCATGCCTTCAGAAGAGCAGAACTGGTGAGAGTCAAGCAGTCAAAGTTTACACCTTTTATTAAAAGTATCATGCTTTCTCTATTTACTTTGTGAGAATTTTAGCCCCCATTATAAAAAAATTGTGAACGACAAATAGTAAAATTAAAAAAACATCTGCTGTTAAAAAGAAGGGAAAGAAGTCACAAACATCAGCGCGTGAAGCCACGCGCGCTTGAACGTGCAGTTATTTTAATTATGGTCACGTGATACATCTTGCATAGTTATAGACGTTCCAGAACTCACAGTGCTTTGCACAGAAAACTCTTCGATCTCGCTGGTTTTTAAGACTATGGCTGGAAGTAGATACGACCATTACGATTATCTATACAAGATAGTTTTGATTGGTGATTCTGGTGTTGGAAAATCTTCTCTGCTTTCCCGTTTCACGAGGAATGAATTTGACCTCGAATCGAAGTCAACCATTGGGGTTGAATTTGCCACTAGAAGCATAACTGTTGATGAGAAAGTTATCAAAGCTCAGGTGAGGTTTCTCTTGCGTTATTTTTTGCGTTTTTGTAAGATGCAGTTTTATTTTCTTGTAGCTTTGTTTAGCTCCTCTTAAGAGCGGTAAACATTTTGAGTCTTAAATCATGCGTGTAGTGAACTTAGTGTACTTTATTTTACACACATTGCGTTTCGATTCAAAATAATTCCGTTGAAAAACATTCGCGAGCTTTTATAAGCTTAAATGATTCTTTGCTAGGCCAGGCAATACTCTTGGAAGTAGGTTTCGATTTGAATAGAAAATTGTTTTTCTGCTTCCCGTTTAAGGTTTTTAAGTACAGTTTTGGTGAGTGAAAAGATATCAGCTGAGTTCATTTAAAGGTGACATCACTGTCTACAAATCGACGTTATATCAACAATTTACCAAATAATGAGCGGAATGTAGTGTATACAAACAGTGGCCTTATTTCTATTTCTGGTGTTTCATTTTCGTGTAATATTTCGTTGCCGGTATGTTGTGTAACTGGTGAAATAATTTGCCACAGTTTACGCTAAGTTTCATCCGAAGACTTCGGGGAGTTTTTTGGAAAACTCGGGTGGAAGTTTGAATGATCCTTTTTGATTGTTGAAGTTAATGTATTAGTGGGCTCCTACACTGTCTTATTTCAGTGGGTTTTGTTGTTTTTGATAGGCCCCTATAGTCTCGGTGGGGGGAGGGGGGTACCGCCATAAATGGGCTATTAATAGTATTATATAGGGTATGAGCAGATGTGAAGGGTATGGTTTTCAGGCAGTTTACTGTGGGGAAGGGTATAGAAGTCAGAGATTTTGGGTCTAGAGTGGGGTATCATTTTCTTGGAAACTGATAGATAGGTTTAAGATTTCAGTTTAGACTAGGGAAACTGGAAATTGTCTCTCAATACAAAGAAGTTGGCAAATTTAAATTTGCCCACAACTCAGTTTGATAACATAGAAAGTGTTGACCTCAGTAGTTTCTGGAAAAAAGTGACTCTATGATGGAGAGGGATTGTGAGAATTGTTTCGTACAGGATAGCGAAGTTGAGCTGAACTAGGTCTGGTATAGGCTATGGGTTCCGGGGTCCTAGTGGCACATCCCCACCCAAATATTCTTACAGTACCCCCCCCCCCCTGGCCCATGGCCCCCTCCCAGTGAATGCAACGAAAATGGGTGATAATCAAATTAAATATTGATATTTATTTAAAGGTATGGGATACTGCTGGGCAAGAGCGTTACCGTGCAATTACAAGTGCATATTACAGAGGAGCTGTAGGTGCTGTTCTTGTCTATGATTTGTCCAAACAAAAAACATTTGAAAATGTTGCAAGATGGTTGCAAGAGGTCAGAGAGCATGCTGAATCTTCCATCGTAATCATGCTTGTTGGAAATAAATGTGATCTGAGACATCTACGGGCTGTTCCAGTTGATGAAGGCAAGAAGTATGCAAGCGACTCAGGATTGTGTTTTATAGAGGCTTCAGCACTTGATGCCACTAATGTTGAAGAAGCATTTACTCAGACTATTAAAAAAGTACATGAAGTACAGCTAGCAAAATTGCGCAAGGAACTTGATATGCCGGGAAAGGATAATGGCATAACTGAGGGGAAAGGGAAAGTTGTGGAAGTTAATGAAGCATCAAAGGAAGAAAGGAGCTGTGCCTGCAGTGTTTTGTAAGAGTTTATATATAACTAGTTAATTAACATTTATTTCAGAGAAACTTTATGAAAATATCTATGTAGCGTATATTGCAGTGGGTATAAATTGTTTTTGATAACTTTCAGAATTGCTATCTTTAATTTTAGCTTGAGAGGATAAGATGCAGAAGTGTCAATAATTTGAGATTCTTTAAAACTTCCAAAAGTTATTTTGAAAAACTGCTTCCAAAAGGGTTGTTGTTGAATAGTCACCCCATAGAGTTTCTTCTAAACTTGCAAAAGTTATCCATGAATCTTGGAACTGGAAGCATTTACAGTTTTCTATGCAAACTATCAGCTCAACTGAGTATTTTTTAATGATGAGTTGTCTGTTGTGTTAAAAGCTCTTTCTTGTTATCAGCTAATGGAGCCAACTGATTGGTGTCACATGAATGAAGAGATTAGTTTTAAAAGAAACTGGTGGTGCAGTGGTGAGGGAGTAAAACACAGGGTTTTTTTCCACTGAATTTTTAAGTTACTGGGAAATTTACTGCTGTTAAAAGATTCAAAACCTGAGATTTGAGTGTCAGCCTTTGGTCAGAGCAATGAATTATATTCATCAAGGGCTATTAATATTTCCTGAATTAATATAAAATGACTTATTAATTAATCCACATAATTAGTGACAAAACCAAATTTTTGTGGTTGTTGACTCAGTTTGTCAAATAAATAAATCCTGGAGGAAATGATGATTCTTACTAAAGAAATATTATGTAAAAATTTTCAACACGTCTTTCACTTTCATCCAATTTCAAGGGCCTTAATTTGCCAAGCCTGAGTATCAGGCATTTCTGAGGGAAATCAAAGGAGATGAGAGAAGCTAAAAGAAGAGACAGTGAAGGGAGAGTAACCTCTCTTATCTCTTGCATGTCCTCCCTCCCCCTGTGAAATCTCCTCTCCCCTCACCCCTAAGGAAGGCCTGATACTCAGGCTATTATTTGCCTCATTCTCGCAATGATCCTGAAATCAAAAGTCTGATTATCCACTGTTAACAAAAAAGAGATTAATTATTATATAAGTAGCATTTGAGGACTACTGCTAGCTTCAGGGCAATAATGGGAATATTAATCTGTTATTTGAATCAAATTTAATTTCGTTACCCATTTAAAAATAAAAATAAGAGAATGAAGTTGTACGCAAAAGGTGTGGAAGTCGCCTTTTGTACATTAATATTATTAATTTACCAGGTGTAAAAATAACATAATCACTGCACATATACAAGAAATAACTATGTAATTATAGCCTCTAAAGGCTTCAACACTAAAGGGAAGAGGTATCCTATGTCAAGCTCTTCAGTCTCGGTTAGTGATAAGCGAAAAAAAGCGGTCAAGCAGCGAAAAGCCAAGAGAGCAAAAAACGGCAAAGCGTCTCTCCTCAGCCCCCACGCGGTTTGTGCGCAATTTCCCTGCTATCTTTGAGCCTGGAACTGACTGACGGAATTACGTCTTGACTCTCATGCGATGTTAGGTGCTAGCCTAGATCTTCCCAGCTTTGATTACATTACTCCCCTTTTATAGTTTCGTGGATTAAGTTGTTTCAGATCATATCTGTGCAGGCTCCTTTATGAAACAAAGTCTGCTGTTTTGGATGGAAACTTTATTATTCAGAGTATCCACAGCTGTTTAATGTAAATATGTTACATGTATCGTGGTAAAAATGCACTGGGAGTATCTATCTGCTTAGGTCTTGTGTAAGTAGCTAATTGGCAGCGTAGTGAAGAACAAAAGCTGCTAAAGTAAACGATATAATGTGATAGTAAGTTTGGCCTGAGGCAGAGGAATGAATTTAAAAACACCACTGGAAAAGTAGTTTCTTTTACTTTACTTGCCAACATCACTGTTGTTTCATACATTGTTAGGCTGTAGTTAAGGAATTCCTGCTGCAATATTGACTATCAACAATCCCTACAACAGTTACAAACCTTAAAACGCGCCCGCCAAACGTCCTGTTCCCTCGTCAGCCATTACAGTAGATGGAAACTAAATCAATACTACTCGCTGATAGCCAATGAGAACTCGCGTTAGTAGTGGCAAAGATCTAAAGAATTTCCGCATCATCCATTTAGTTCACTGACCTTATTGCTGTGTGCGGAAATCTTTCTCATTCTATCGTCATGGCCAAGGGTAAAAAAGATCAATATGATTACCTGTACAAGATAGTTGTAGTTGGTGACGGAGGAGTCGGAAAAACGTCTTTGCTTTCTTCTTTCACGAGGAATAATCCGACATCAATGTTCTGCTCTCACTACATTGCAGTGACTGTGACAATCGGTGGAAAGGTGATAAGAGCTATGGTAAGGTTTCCTTAATCATTGATATTTAAGTATTAACCTCCTGCTTAAAATACCTTATTTTCGCTGGAAGTTAATTAGGACTGATCGAATAAACGAGCAAAAACTTAATTAGCTTTCGGAATAATCTTAATGTGTACAACACTTTTTTTGCGCGATATTTCCGCATGTAATTGCGTAGTGAAAACCACAATAGATCAAGGGGACTATCTCAAAGTTATTCCAAAAGTAGGTTCACTTTTAAAATATCAAACATCAGAATATCCCTTAATTAAAGAAGTTTTTTTCCTTATTCATAGCCTGCAGGGCAGGCATTTTCTGTCAACCTCTCCCTTGGAATCATTTTTTTTGGACTCGCTCCAACTCTCGGTCAGTTTGAACGTCCAAATCGATCGCACTGCATGTCTACACACTCTTAACACACTCTTGCGATCTTGCACGGTCGTTCCCAGTCCTTACCAGTTGTTCAATGCGAAAAAGGCTGGAGAAAGTGGCTTGTGTGAGTGTTGCAATGGTTGCTGGGAAGGATGATTCCCTTGAGGCAGGCAATACGGTTTCATATAAATCTGTGCAGGAGTGTCAATGAACGAACGAATCGAGGTTAACATTTACTTTTTCAATTTCGTGGCGGGAAGGAAGCTGGAACGATATCTACGTAGTGAAGTTCTGCCCCGCACTCCCCCCTCTCCAAAAAAGAAAAAAAACGATATCATCAAGTGCCTTGTCTCAGACAGAGGGGGGGGGGGGGGGGGGGGAACAATACTGGGGTAGTCCGGGTATCTTGGAAAGGAAAACAGGTCGAAAAGCTACTTTAATATTATCGGCGTACACTTCAAGGAAAACGCCACTCAGGCGAAACTATTAAAAGCACTGCTAATTCATCTGTTTACAATGAGGTACTTTTTAGAATCTTTCATAACTTATAGCACAAAGACGTTTTCCCAGTTATTTAGTTAACAAACCTTTTATCTTGTGGTAAGATTTTTGATACAGATGGTCAGGAGCGTTTTGGATGCCTACCCAAAAGTCACTACGAAGGAGTAACTGGAGCTGTTCTAGTCTATGATTTAACCAATCACAGAACATTTGAGAATATTGCAAGATGGCTGACAGAAATTAATGAGCATACAGATTCGTCCATTGCTACAGTGCTTGTAGGAAATAAACGTGATTTGGAGCACTCGCGAGCAGTCGACAAAGAGGAAGCCATTAAATGTGCAAGTGTATCGAAAATACCATTCATGGAAACTTCCGCCGTAGATACTACCAATGTGGAAAAAGCATTTGTTACGATCATCAAAAAGGTCCACGAGATTTCTTCAGCGAAACAGAGAGTAAATTGCTGTTCCATTCAGTAGTAATTGCGTTAGGGTCAAAAATCTATTAAATTAGAATTACCGTGAAATTCCGGAAATAAGCCCCTCCGTGTATAAGCCCCCCAAACTCGTAACGCAAGAAACCCTCCGTTAAATCGCCCCACCAAATATAAGCCCTCCCCCGGGGGCTTGTACTTGGAAATTGCCCTCAAATACAAAGTAAAACAAAGCAAAAACTGTAAATGTCCTTTCAACTATAAGGCTAGCCAAATCGATTTTGAAACGCAAATTTCGCTCCGTAGATAAGCCCCTCCAAAAATAAGCCCCTCAAAAAGGGCCTTTGAAAAATATAAGCCCCGGGGCTTATTTTCGGAATTTTACGGTATATGTCATGAAAGATATTGTTCATCGTGGTTAATGCGTGTAAGGGTTTCGTTTATCTTTTGTCTCACGATTCTCTAATACCGAGTTGGGAAGCTTTTTAGTATTGGCAAATCATAGCTTAACTTCGGTGGCTGTAATCCTTCAACCGGCGTCAAGAGATTAGGAAAAGATTCTCTCTTGTCAGCCAGTGTACAACCTCGTCTAAGGGCTTTTTCCTTAGAAAATAACAGTGGCGGAAAAAAAAACCTGGGACGAGGAGAACTCTTCATTGCTGACTGTTACTTTGTTTTATCGTCCCGCAAAGGTGGATAAAAAAGAAATAGAGTGATTATGAAAACGTTAATTAAACAAAAACAATATTACAAAATGAAATTAAGAATAAAAACAGAAAGAATTATTTTACTTCAACTTGTCTATGATATTTAGCCTACATACAATTATCTACAGTTATTGAGAATTTACAAGTAAAAATTGACGATTCATAAAACAGTGATTGGATGTACAATACTAAAGAAAGAATTCAACGTTACTTCAAATTTACTGGGATCTATGTTTGCCGTTCTAATATAATGAAGACCAATAACTTGATTTTTTGTTCTTATAATACAATAAAAATGGTGACAAGTATTAAAATGAGCTACTTACACAAAACCTAATCGATAAACTTTCATGCAGGTTAAACCTGTATGTCAGCAATTGAATATTATGATAGTATAGGAAACGACCACACGGTCTGTCTCGTGCAGCGGTAGCATGGGGAAGGAGGTGTGGGTAAGCTCCCCTTCCCCCACCCCCCAAACACCGCAGCCTTACCACAGTGGTCATATTCCAGACACTGCGCATAATGTATGAGTAAGCGCAAACCATACGAAAAAACAGACGAACAATGACCAAACAAAAAAACCTACTTTCAACATTTTATGTTGAACATATTTAGCGTTAGAGTTATTCTAAATTACACTGACGTCTAGTTGTTAGCAAATCATGACATTTTCGTCAAAGACATCCCCTTAATATATCTAGGTAAAAGTATAGAGAAATTATATTTAACATTATTTATCATGGCATTCAAAATATATTTACCGTTTCTGAATGGCTTAAATCTCCCCGCTAATTATTCATAACCAACTAGCATTGACCAAAATTGGAAGATATTTAGATATTTGTCGATAGTAATTCGATTGACGTCAATCGTATTGACATCGAAAGAAAAAGGGACGCACAGACGTCGCGTTAAGAGGCGGCGCAGTGGATCGGCTGTTTTGACAGTGAAGAGATTGAGAAAATGGCGTAGGATTTCACACGTCCATGTTGGCTACAGTAGGTAACAACAAATTACCCAATTCAATGGAGGAGAGGGGAGGAGAGGGGAGGGAGAGGGGAGGAAGGGAGAGGGAGGGAGATACCTAAACAACGAATTCATCATCACTATCACTCTCACTATCTGCTGGAAGTGTTGGTCGCTGGTTTTGAGAAGATGACCTGTCCGTGTTTCCACTGCTATCACTACCCGCTGGGGGCAGACCGCTGTCCTGCAGTGAGAGTCTGATGGCTCTTTTGATATCGTCATCAGGAGACGAGGATATATCTGAGGGAAAAAAACATTGCCAACAGTTAGTAAAAATGGCAGCTTCATTGAAACTAAACACTATGGCCGACAAGAACCTTTTAAAATTAAAAGGCAGAACAATTTATTTTAGCTATTGAGGAGAAATAGCCAACATGTAGTTTTTTCCTTACAGTACTATTGTTGAATCAAACATGAGGCTGATGAGAAACTGATCAGCAAGTAAAAACGGTCTGGATTGTTATTCAATTTCTCCTTATTAGTACCATGGGAAATGTATTGAGAAGAGTGTGAAGAAAATGCATGCTTATCAAGTTTATTAAGAGTGATCAGCATCAAATTTCTCCTCGTAATATCAGTGCTTTCTAAAACAGACTGGTCATGAGAATTACAGACATGATCACACAAGATGAATTTGCTTGATAGTTTATCAACTTCTCCCTACTACTTTTGTAGAAAATGAATAGGGGCAACAAATGAGAATTCAAATTTTGATCTTAGGGTTTAAAGGGTTAATAGCTACCTCCTACAGCAGAATCTTGAAGTGATAACTCTATGGCTCTTTGTAGAGAGGCACTATCCTCAGTAGAGAACACTGTCATGGCGGCGGCCATGTCTTGCCTAGGCTGTGTCTGATCTCTGTTTGAGCTTGCTGAGCTACTAGAAGAGCTTGATTCTCGGCTTCTGTGATTGGCTGGGGTGCTGTGTTGTAGCAGGGAAAGATGAATGGCCCTCATAAAGTCTACATCAATTTCCTCATCAAACTCAGCTGGCTGGCTTTGGCGGTGACGTTCTAAAGCAAACAACAACAACAACAACAAAAATAATAATAAATTAACAGAAATGCACAATAAGAGGATTTCTACCCGTACCAGTCACTAGCGTTTCGCGCTCGCCCCTGAAAGAAAAACGGGTAAAAAGAAGCACGCGCCTGAGGAGGAAGAAGGAGCTTAGGGGAGTAGCAATTTCAAACCAAGCTTCGCGTAAATCACCGAATGCTCTTAAGTGACACACTGCCCTGCTAGCAGAGTCGCTTCGATCTTTCTTTCCTCTTTCCCGACTTATCTAGGAAGATCGAAGCGACTCTGCTAGTAGGGTAGTGACACACAGACAAGAGTCGAAAGTTATTAATGGCGCGTGGCGTTTGATACAAGCTGGAATGGAAAATAAGTTTCCTCTTTTCCTTGATAGCAAACAAAGAACAAGATTTCAAGTTACTTTTCTTTTTCTCTTCTTTCTTGTTGGAGCTGTAGCCATGTTTACATAAGTAACAGGAAGTCATGTTGAATTTTTTGTGAATAGTTTCGCAGTTGACTCTATCTTCAAGGGGCGTGGCTTGTTCTCCTTCTGCCCTATCACCGCTCTGTTTTATACCCAATTTCGCTAAACGTGAACTGAGAATTGACTGTTCAATTGAGTAAAGCACTTCATCAAGGTTGCTCTCATCTTCATCAGACTGAAAAAGAATAAGTTGAAGTATTTGAATTGTGATATTTGAATGTTTTTGCCAAGAGTGATGCAATTATTCTTTAACTATCCTGGTGTTTTAATAGGGACCCTTGGTCGAATTTTCAAACCCAAGTTTGCATTGGTTAAGATGAGTGCGAGGTGGCACAGGAGCAAGAGATAATGGCAGGGGGAAACAGAGGAAGACGACGGCAATTTCTCTCGCTCTCTCGCTATCCGTAACACCTCACTCTCCCGTGTTACGCTCGTTATGAAGACGAGTGTAGTCGGACAGGTCACCTCTGTTAGCTTTACTGGGAAGTGACAGGAATAAGTGAGACAGGTTGGAAATTCCTAGTGGTGGTAGCACGCGGAAAAGGGATAAAGGAGTCGTCTACCAGTAAGCTAGAGTTGCAACCTCGTTCCCAGGGTTCTCTCCTTTTCAGAGGGACAAGTAGAAGATAACCCTGAGCCAGGGACTGTGATCAATGTTAAGGTCACAAATAAGATGTGAAGTAAATTTCTCAACCTAATGGGATATATTATCAATATATACAGCGAGTAAAGAGAGGCTTTAAAGTTACCTCACTGTCTTGACTAGCACCTGAATGTGAAATTAGACTTAGCCTGAAATAAAAACACACAAGTAAGAGAAAGTTCAAATAAATTATCGCAGATAGTAACGAATAAACCAATGTGCAGCTGGATCGATTTCTGCGCGCTTCTTTTTTCAGTGCGTTAAATCAAACTTCTTGTTTTCACTATGTGCGGCTATTAGAACCCGTCTTGCAACACCCCCTGCCCCCCGTCTACCCTTTCTACCAAAGACAATCACATACCTATCAACAAAGCCTGTGGGTTCTGAAAGCTGATCGTCATCAGGAATAACTCCTCGAGACAAAGCCAACAAAAAGTCCTGTCGCTTTCTATGCAGTAGCTGGGTTGTTTGAATTATCTTTGCGCGCGGAGTTCTCAAATAAGGTCGAGCCACCATCTGAGACAAAGTCTCAGTAGCTTCTTCTACTTCAGTCTAACGGCCAAAAAAAGAGGAATAGTTGAAAGTTAAAAACCCAACATTTTGCTCTATGTATTAAGACACTGTTAATGTTGGATTATCTTATCTGTGTCACAGAATGCTATACTAATTGAAAATTAACTCTGCTTGAATCGTAGCCTGCGTAGCAAGCGTTTTCCGTTTAGTTTCGGAGCAAAAAAAACCGAGGAACGGGATTTTCGGTTTTGACCGCGCAAGAAATGAAACGAGAGCCAAAAAATGAACGAGGGGGAGGGGGAGGGGAAGGAAGTAAACCTTCCTTTCTTCCCCACCCCCTCCCCGCTCTTTTACTTGCGCCATTTTTCGCGCGGTCTTTGACTCTTGTTCCTTGGTCCTAAACCGCACAGAGACGCTTGCTACGCATGCGCAGGCTACTTGAATCGTGCATTTGATCTGTATGTCCTTTTTTCTCGTTTTCCTTCCCATCACTCCCCGCTGGCGCTATCAGCTCCCACACACGCTTCTCGCACGTCTCCAGTAGCCCGCTTTAACCCTTTAAGCCCTAAGAGTGATCAGCGTCAAATTTCTCCTTGTAATATCACTGCTTTATAAAACAGAGTGTTCATGAGAATTAAGGACATGATCACACAAGATGAATCTAATTGATACTTCAAAAAATTCTCCCCACTACTTCTATTGAAAACGTATAGGGATCACAAATGAGAATCTGAATTTTGATGTTAGGATTTAAAGGTTAAAAGTCCGTGTCCCCCAACTATGCCTTTGGAAAGCCTGCGGAGGAGGCAGGTTCTGCAAACTCCTCTTTAACTCTAACATCATAAGCAGTTGATGAAAAAAAACAGCAACAACAATTAAATCAATGTCGTACACAACCTAACAGCTAGTGGACTCAGGGACGACTTTAAGCTGTTCACAATAATGAGAGAACAAAGCTAATACCAAACGACTGATCATAACTTAAACATGTAACAACGCTAACCTGCATGGACTCAAATATTGCTTTCTTGTCTTTATTGCCGGTAAGATAATAACCATAAGGATATGATGCTCGTAAAACTCGTCTTGCATTAAGTAATTCATGCACAGCATCCTCGATGAAAGACGTATCAACATTATCTGCTGATGCTGCAATAAATCAGTCAACAATCAATCAGTTAATCAAAACGACACTTAATCCTATTTGTACTTTAATTTGACTTTACTGCAATTGGCAAAAAACGTGATTTGTTGGATATGATTTACCACTAAGTTATTGGCACTTTTGATGTGGCGCTTCAGACTGGGTGGGTTAAGTTCTGAATTGTACTATGGGAATTTTTTGGGAAGAAATTTTGACCTAGTTTCTCGCGGCACAATCTTGTAATAACCAATATAGGGCGATAAGATACCAGTTGTACTCAATTTTTGTTTTTCCTTGGTTTGGGGGTATGGTCATGTATGCTAATGAAATTGAAACAAAGGAAAAACAAAAACTTCTGAAATGAAATAAATCAACCAAAATAAAATATTAACTGCACTATCCCCATTACTGCAGTTGAAAACAACACCATCCAGCTACGCTGAAGTGTAACAAAATGGCCAATCACGAAAAAGCCAATAAAATATCACACAGACACGAATTAAGGGGTACTTACGAGTAAAAACGACTCAAAATGCTGGCTTGAATCTGTTCGGACTGTTATCTCGTTTGTCCTGGGTCATCTTTGTGAAGAGGGAAAGCCTTTTAATACCTTAGAAAGGCTTTAATGATTTTGGCTTACCTGTTTCTATGGCAGCCATCGCCAGAGCTGTCATTTTATCTTTAGCTGTACCCAATAAAGGCTCTTCAAACTAAAACACAAACAAGTAAAGTTTGAGGAATAAGGAGAAATGTAGGGAACAACTTAGCCCCTTCCCTCCCCTCCAGGCTGACAAATGCAGAAAGTAAAATGCACTCAGTAAAAGCCTTTACCTTGTAACTATTTTCGTGATTCTTGAAGCGAGAGTAGTAATGTAGGAAACAATTCAACTCTACTATTTGGGCATTCTTTGCACTTGCCTGTTAAAATAAATGACAAACGAGTACTGTTCAGAAAGGTAGGGAGACAGGGATATAGTCTGAAGCTAAACTCAGAGGGTACAAAACTGATTTAAACACGAAACACAAAACAAGTTACATGTACATATAAACAATGTAGGGATTTCGTTACCAGGTTTGAATACCTTTTGATCTACTATGGTGAATGTTATTGAACAGCGATAACCAAGACACTAGAAGCCGTATTCAGAAGCATATACTTCTTCCGTATTTCATTAAGATTTCTGATATTTGCATTTAAAGATACAACTATCACTTACAGATATTGTTTTATTTCAAGAAATATTACAGAATGGATTTAAAAGAAAATTACCTCTGACACTAGCTTAGCTGATTCTGTTTCTACTTTTTGCACTACTTCAAATCTATTACACCTGCAAATAAAGAATAACATATTAAATAAAATGTTCTTAGCGGCATGTAGGATGTTTGTTACATGAACCTAGTTTAATGGCTTAATTTAGAAGAGACTACAATTTCTATGTCATCACCCAAGCCTGGTGAAGGTCTCTAAGCTGCTTTCTGGGCAAAGGGAACAGTACCTTTTTGTTTCTCTTTTTATAAAGACCCCAAGTGTTAGTCTAGCCTTGGGGATCAAACCCACAACCTCCCCTCCCCTGCTGGAGTCCACTGCTCTGCTGACTGCGCTAAACCTGTTGCGGTTAACTCACACTTTTATGCCTGTTAAAGACCCTGAGTGTTGGTCTGGCCCTGAGGATTGAACCAGCAACATCCTGCTCCTCAGTCCAGTACTCAACTGACTGAGCAAAACCTGCTGCAGTTGACGTGCACTTTTTATCTAAAGACCTTAAGCCGTGGTGTGACCCTGGGGATTGAAGCAATAACATCCTGCTCTGCAGTCCATTGCCTAACTGACTGAGCTAAAACTGCTGTCGCTAATGCACACTTGGGGTCAAACCCACAACCAGCCCCCCCCCCCCCCCTCCTCCTCCTCTCTCTGCAGGTCAGGGCCCTACTGACTGAGCCAAACCTGCCATGGTTAACACAGACTTCTTTTTTTGTGATAGTGTATAATGTCAAGACCGTACATTAATTGGGTCAACCTGGTGAAGAATTTATTGTTGTACCAACCTAAAATAACCTCCTGTAGCTGAACTGTGTTTCTTCCACTGTTCAAGGCAAACCCAGCAAAACTCATGTTTACACTAAAACAAACCAAGCCAAAAAAATCAGCAAAGGTATCCAGGAAGAAAGCAGAAGATATTTTGAAGGGAAAGAGCTAGATGCTAACAGATTAATGGAAAGAAAAAATAATTATAATCTAGTTAAAACATACATACTTTTGTACACTTCATATGATTACATCCTTCATTCTTCTGAATGGGCGATCTAGAAGGCAACAATTATTGCTTAACTTGACACCATAAAGCATACTGTAGTTTGCAATTCCCTGTAGATAAAATATGTGCTAACAAAACAAATCTTCTAGCCCTTCCAGTATGTATATAGTTAGTAATCTGTGTGCTCTTGCTTTGGCATCAAAATAAAGCTTTCACCAATAATTATACACTCTAACCAACTAATGTTACTCTAAAACATGTACAGTACAAGCAAAATTATGCAGGTGTGGGGAGGTGCAATATTTCTTGATTTCACAACATTGCCTGTGTGTAAGCCTGTCCAACAAAAAATCTAGCTGACTCACTTGCAGTTAGGGCAGCATTTAGAGTTTGTTACTAGCCATAAGGTGTTTGCAACAACTTCTGTTTCAGGACACTCAGAAACATCTAAAACGCAAATCAGAGCAGAAATGCAGTTGTCAGCAAAGTCTTAAGCCCTGTTAGAAAAGGGAGGAGGATAATCCTCTTAATATAAACAAGGTTAAGGGAAGAGCTATCTTGCCAATGAAACTTGCACATATGGTATTTTGACTTGAACTTTCACTTGACTCCCTTTAGGAGTGTAACCATAGCTGGACCATTTTACAAGGAAAACCACAAAGAAATTAACCTTCCTAATATAGTTACAATGTCATTGAGAGCAGATAGGGTAACTCTCTGCTTAGCCTAGGGTAGCCACACCTCTTGTGCAAAGAAGCTCGGACACAAATAGAGAAGGGGAACCCCCTCAATGGATCTTCACTCTTCCTTCATGCTTAAAGCAGTTCTAAATGACTGCAAAACATGTGCTATAATGCATTCAGCTCTTTCAGAACCACGTCCCGAGAATGGCAACCTTAAGTTGGTAATCCTGCCATTCTTGGGTCATTTTCTTGGATATTTGTCACAAGGTAGACACCTCTCCAAGACAGATACTTATAGTGACACTGACTGTAGCAGTAAGAATTTAGTTGACCTTTTGTGGTTGGTATCTTTGGCATCATCTCTGCAATTTTCTTCAGCCATCTACGCCACAGTTCACAGCTACAAGGAGCATGGGCTTCCTGTGCACAGTGCCTGAGGTTCAGGAAAACAGTTTCAAACAAATTGCTCCATTTCTACAAAATATCCTTTTAAGACAATTTTAATGATCTTCACCCATGTGAGTATAAACCACTCTCAGTTTCCAATCTTTTATTTCTTGCAGTATAGAATGTGAAAAGATCCTTTCCGGGCTTCCCACTTTATCATTAAATGACTTTGTTCACAAGGGATATGAAATAAGATTGAAAACATCATGCATTTCTCTAAACTGACAAAACCCAGATCAAAATAGTGTATGCTTAATGGGAAACGTACTCTTAGTAGAAAGTGGGTAGCCTGTGCTAATCTCTGTGACTTCTCCTGTGAAAGATTTATATCCCATTCACTGTGATTAGGCACTAACCCTTTTCTGAGTTCTTCCACTGACTCTAAGTAATTTGTAAAGTATCCATACCAAACACACTCCATTAGCATAGGCCTCTTCTTTCACTTTGATCTTTGCATATATTGGTGAGTATCCTATACTTACTAACTTACCAGCAGAAAAAATGACCTTGACCGCAGTCTACAATCATGGGTTCTGTTTCTTCTGATGAGCTCACTTCCCGAGCAACAGGTGATGAGGGTAGCATGCTAAGTGGGAGACGCACAGCTCGGCCACACCGAGGAAATGGACACCATTTCAAACTGGGATTACTCTCAACAAATTCCTGCCAAAAGTATGTTAAAACTCATCATTTATGAAATAATATATATTGTGTCATTCATATGAGTTATAAGCATCTGTGAACAAACTGGAAATGGCTCTTAAAGGCTTGCTTAAAAGGTTAAAATTCAATTTAAGTCACTCCATCTACTAAAAGTCAAACATGACAACGAGAAAACGATGACTTAGGCAACTCTCAAAATGATATTTTTAGGTATGTGCACGACTTTAAATATACAATATTGTTAAATACAGACCTTTATATCAAAATGAAGGTATCTCTTTGCCATTTCTCTTGAGACAAGGCTTTCAATAGTTTCCTGGAGTTAAAAAACAACAACAAAAGGATCAGTGACAATAGAAAAAACGTTACTATTTTATCGATAGAATATATCTATAAGTGGTTTAAGACCAAACTGATGACCAATAACACAAATGGCATCAGCATGGAGATCAAGATCAATGGTGAAAAACTGGACAAGGTTGACAGCTTAAAGTAAAGCTATCTGGACGCAGTCATCACAGATCAAGTTTCTAAGCCACCTGAAGTACTGTCCAGAATTGCACAGACAACAGCAGCACTAGCGAGACTGAAGACCATCTGGAACGATAAGCATATCTCTCTAAGCTCAAAGATCAGACTTATGCTCTCCCTGGTTCTCTCAGTACAGTTGTATACCTGCGAAACCCGAACATTGACAGTGGACATCCTAAAGAAATTGTAGGCCACTGAGATGAGATACTTTAGGAAACTGCTTGGCATCTCATACAGAGACCACATGACTGACAATGCCGTCAGAGACAGAATCAGGCAGGCCATTGGGCCTTAACCATGGTAAAGAAATGCAAGTGAAAGTGGTTTGGGCTTGTATCAAGATCAGCAGGTCTTGCCAAGGCAAAAGGCAATCTTACAAGGAACAGTGCAAGGAGGGAGAAGAAGAGGCTGTCAAAAACAGCGTTGGGAGAATAACATGTTTGAGTGGACAGGTTGAAGTTTTGTGATGCCCATAGAAAATCTGAAACAAAATCAATTGGTGGGAAAGAGTTACTAGGTCCATGGCGCCCCAACAGTCAACATGACTACCAATGCAGGCGCAGATTACAAACTCTCTTTCTACTGTAAGTTTGTTTAGATTATTAATAGCTACTCACCACAGGCACTAAAGCACTACAATCAAATGCAGGACACTGAATACCATGTGCTTTTCCATCTTTAATCTTCTCATTTAAGTATCTGCCATGAAGAACATAATGTTTAACTAAATTAATATATCCTTAGAGAAACTAGTAGCTATGAAAGAGATAGTAAATGACCTTCAGAGGCAATCACTTAAAACTACTCAGCTTCAAGAGTGGGTGGGTGGGTGGGTGAGAGGTCAGGCAATGGTACATTAATTACAACCAATCATATGACAAGTCAAGACCCCCAACACACTAGTACCCAGACTCCCAGATGTGTGTGAGAAAAACATTTTCTGCTTCTTTCATTTCTCACCCGGCAGAAAACAACATTTATAGACAGAAAAACAAAAATATTATAGACTTTAAATACATGTACAGACCTCTCCCAACAGGAGCGGCAGAATTCATGACCACAAGAAAGAGATAGTGGAACATCTTCATAGACTATTTCTTCCACACAGATAGAACAAACCTCCTATGAAAAGCAAACATACAACACATTAGTAAAGAAAAAAGTTATCTAAAAGAAAACAAAATCAAGACCTTGAACTATGTCCATGGAAACAAGTCACAATGTTGGATGATCACATTTCTTATGAATTCATGAATACTCACAGAACTTCTAAAGTTACTTTTTCTGGCAAGTTTTGCTTTCTCTTCAAGTTCAGCATTGCCTGTATGATGATCTGGTTTACATAAAAGGGAAAAGGCAAAAGAATTGAATATTTCAACCTCTCTGCTACATGTAAGTGGTTATGTTAAGAATGGAAACTCCTGATGGGCACATGGTTGGCTAACAAGGCAGTTTCTTCCACAAAAATGTTTTACTACAGTTAAGAAAGCCTCCTTTGCCTTGCGGTTGCAATCCTGTTGGTTTCAAAGGTACTCATGATCACTGGAGCTGTGCATGCCCACAAAAATTAAAGTCAATCACTTATTGTCTTTATAGCCATTTTAACAAGCTCTTTGGCTGGTCACTAGGAGTCAGGAGTTGATGACACACATCACAATATTTATGACACAGAATTGAAATATCAGCATAACATATCATAAATACTGATTTTTCAACGGCAAACAAAACCTACAGTATATTATACCAACTTTACATTACAGAATTATAACACTTTCTTACTCTCTGGAAGAGTAACGCCAGCTTTTTCACAAGCAGCAACAGGATCAGTCATCCATGCTTCAATCAGAGCCTCCTTGGACCAGTCTACATATACAAAATGAAAAACTCACCATTACCCTGCCACAGTTTAAAGGAAAAAACATTTTACAGACTTCTTTTGTCCATGGTTATGAAACTGAGCCTGAGGCTGGATTAAAGTTAAGACATGACACTTTCAAAAGATTATTAAGGCACAGTGCCAATAAAAAAATTAACACCACAATAAAAATCTTTAGAAAAGCAATTCCTACTGAATCTGAATTTTCCTGAATATTTGTTGGGTATTGTTAACAGGTAATGGTTATAATTATGCCGATGAAAATTTACTAACCATGGTTCCGCAGCAGACCCTCTGCAGTGAATAATGGCACCTAAACAAGAGCAACACGACTTCATATTTAGTTAAATAATTCTCTGTTTCAAAGGGCATGGTTGTGAGAGCACTTGTCTTCCATTACTGTGGCCTGTGTTCAAATCAGGGGTTGGGGGGTGGGGGGGAGGGGTAGTGTGGAGATCGACACTGTCTGTGGGTTGTAATTGAGTATGTTGTTGATTTTTCTTCTTTGGTCCAAGATGACAAAACAAACACTTTCAAACGAGTCCTTTGAGATCTTGAGAGCATTGTTTTATTGCTAACAATTTATTTCAACTACATGTAGATAGAACTGAACTTCACAAAGACACTTCTTATTGAACTGCAATTCCTACCCTGAGCATATCGGCAGTCTCCACAAGCATCAAGTCCTTAGCTTCTTGTAGATCTTGAGCACACAGGCCTCGATACTGTTTCTAAAATATAATGGTGATGATAAAATAATTATTTCCTTTTTAAACCAGTAGCAAATCTGTATCCTGCCACCTCAACAAGTCACCTACAATTAATTATACCTGGTCATCTGTGTTAATAAATATAGGTTCCTCAACAGCAATGGCACTCGGACTCTCCTTGGAACATAGTTTGAAAGAAAGTGAAAAAATAATAATGATAAGAGTAATAATAACTAAGTAATTAATTACACTACCCATACTTGCAACATGACTTTTGGTTGTCATTGTTTACAAAAGGGAAAAATCGTTCCTCAGATTAAACCAGTATTCAACCCTAAATTGATTTAGAATTTGAATCATGGGTTAAAGCAGCTTTTTCATTTTTCTGTAAGTATTAAATTATTCCTTCCCAGTTTCATCTGATACATGTACATGTGGCATCAGTTGAAGATTTCTTTAACTTAGAAACATGATCTATACTTACAGAGAAAACCATTCTCGACTCCAGGAAAGATGCAATATCATTAAAGTTCCCTTTTATTGCACAGTCACAAGCAGTCTCTCCATTTTTATTTTCTTCATACAAGGAGGCACCAGAGGCAACCAAGATCTTAAAAATAAAAATAATATTTCAGGTAAAAATGCTGCAGAGCTGCTTAGTCTCCCAGTCTCCCTTAAGTGACTCCCAGTTTTGGCAAAGATCCCCCAATCAACTGGTGAGTTCTAAAGTTCTCACAGCAATGTTCCCTAGCAAGAGCATGCTTACCTGAACACAGTGAAAAAGACCTGATCTAGCAGCATAATGCAAGGGTGTGTTACCAGCCTGAAAAAAGTACACATATTATAGTCATTAGAATGTTACCATATTGAATATTGACCACTTTCATTGAGACATCATACAAGTCGTAGTACTGCTAATAAAAACAATCATTGGCTATTGAGTTGGCCCTCTTGGTTATAGAACACTTTCTACATAAACCTTGAGTGAATCTACATTTCTAAATTTACACCATTTTGTTTGGACCCTGAGGTTGCTTGGCTCTTAACTAATACTGTATTCACTACTGACTGCCTAGTTTAATACTGTAAAAGAGGACTTGGCTGTTTTAAGTTCTTTTTCTTTGTCACATATTTTCAATTGCCAGCAATAAATTAGAATCGAGCTTCATGTGATAAAAAAAGCACTTTATTATTGAGTGTCAATGTATGCACGAAAGTGCTTATTGGGGACACTATATTTTACGTGGTCATCCGAGCCATGTGAAGGTTCAGCCGCCTGCGGGGCAAAGGGAATACTATCATTTCTCAGTTATTTTAAGACCCTGAGTATTGGTCCGGCCCCGGGAATCGAACCCGCAACCTCCCGCTCTGCAGTCAAGCGCTCTACCAACTGAGCTAATCCTGCCGTGGTTTCTTAGTTCTATTCCTAATTTTTTAAACAAACAGGCTTGTATGCATACTGATTAATAATTTGTTCCATCCAACACACAAATTACTTAAAAACTTCTGTTCTGATCAATGTTTTAATAACATTTCTCCATGTCTGATAAAATCCTTCTTGCAATCAGACATGATGACCACAAAGATCAAATACCAAAGACTAATATTTTGTAGCTTAAGATTTGCATAGTAATTAGAGAACTTAAAAGTTAACATATATTTAGTGTATGTCTGACAACATTTCTGGTTTGTTGTCTATATATTCCTCCTAAAGAGGAAAATGGTATTTGCAGGCCTGCAACAATTGTGGGGAATTATGACTGACTATATTTTGTGTTGTGAAATCGTATATTGCGTTACGCTCGTTTGTATTTTTGTTTAATTCGTTAATTTTTTACCAGTTTGACATATATCATTACTATCACAGTTGTCTAGCCTCGGAGTTTTTACCAGATCTTATCGGAGAGTACAAGGAGTTTTTTACGGAGTTATTTCATTCAGTTTTTTCCTATTTTGTTGTTCCTTTCCTTAATACGCTTGGAGGAACTATAACGTAAGTTTTGTTTCACTTTTGTCTTTCATTTTAGGTTTGTTTTACTGTCGATTTCCTTTTAATTTTAGTTGTATTTTCTTGCGTAACGCGTGTCTATGTATGTTTTCAGTTCTCACCATATGCTTCATTGATACTGCAATAAACGAACTTTAATCGAGTACGGAGCGTGTGGTTGATCACAGCGAACTCCACCTGTGGGAACGCGACAGTGAGAAGTTTTAGTGAGAAGTTTTAGTGAGAAGATTATTTCGACCTATTCTACTGGAGTTCTAAGAATCGCAACAAGCAAGCAACTTGGTTATGCAATAGCACATGGCGCACCGCCCCCAAGATCAGTATTCGTATATTTTCGCCGATATATGTTAACATGGCACAAAGGAGCGGGAGCTTAACAATAGGAAACAATTCGGAAAATCCCATGGAGCCACTTTTAAGCGAAAAAATGGATTCTGCTTCGCAAAGTTCTCGGAAACATTCGCGAACGCGTTCAACCCTCTCGTCTCGCGCGTCTACCTCGTCTAGCGCAACAAGAAGGAAAGCCTTGGCCGAAGCCGCTGCAGCGAGACAAGAAGCGGAATATGACCGATTACTGGCCGAGAAAGAAAGGGAGAGAATTGAAATGGAAGCCGAAGAAGAGAGAAAACGTCAGTCTCAGAGGGCAAGATTCGAGTGCGACAAAGCTGTGTTAACAGCAAATAAGAAGCTGGCAATCGCCGAGGCCAAACTAAAAGCTATTGAGCAGTCTATCGAGGAGGAAGACGAGAAAGCCACTATGGTTACTATCCCAGGTTTGGACAACTCTATCGACACACAAGAGATTACGCGAGCCTGGATTGATGCACAAGGGACTATGGAGACACTGGATCGCACAGGGTACCCAAGCCCCCAACACGACTCGGGAAAGGTATCACACACTAAGCTCATTCGAAGCGAACTAACGAATGCTCGCTCATGCGCAAAAGAAGAGCCCTTACCCAGCACAAACGCTGCCAGCTTTGAAAAGTCACCGCCAGGGAAAAGTGTTACAGGAAACACGCCCCTTTTTGGCCTCCGAGGAACAAATCCCTTCGCGTCGACTCCCACAGATGATCTCACGGCAGTAAATCAAAGGTACACTTCTAGGTAACTAGAAGTGAGGTAAGTACATGGTACTTACCTCACTTTGGGGTGTACCATCCCAGGAAACCTGATCAGATCCGCGTGGTGTTCGATTCGTCAGCCGAGTTCCAAGGAGTCTCCCTCAATAAAGAACTTCTTCCAGGTCCCGACCTTATGAATAGCCTTGTTGGAGTGTTAATCCGCTTTCGTCAGGATAACATTGCCGCGATGTGCGACATTGAACAAATGTTCCACTCGTTTCACGTGGACCCAAAGCATCAGAACTTTCTTCGATTCCTTTGGTTTAAAGATAACGATCCGTCCAAGCAAATCATAGAGAACAAGATGACAGTGCACCTGTTCGGTAACGGGCCAAGTCCTGCTATAGCCACCTTTGGGCTACGAAAAACAGCAGACGACGGCGAGGAGAAATACGGGAAAGAAACAAGAGACTTCGTCCACAGAAACTTTTATGTAGACGACGGGCTGACCTCGCGCCCCACGGAGAACGAAGCTATTACCCTCATCAGAAACGCCCAAGCCATGTTAGCGACCGCGAATCTACGCTTACACAAAGTAGTCTCCAACTCGGTCCTCGTCATGGAAGCCTTCCCAGCAGAAGATCGCGCCAAGAACGTCAAAGATCTAGACCTACGCCGTGATGTACTACCATCGCAACGCTCTCTTGGGGTCCACTGGAACATCGAGAAGGACCATTTCACCTTCCATGTCTCCCTGCCAGAACAGCCCTTCACACGGAGAGGAGTTCTGTCTGTCATAAACTCGGTGTATGACCCCCTGGGATTTGTATCCCCAGTCATCCTGGAAGGAAAACTAATACTACAGCAGCTCGTTATCGTGGGGAAGAAGGTGAACGGTAACGATCCTCTTGGATGGGACGATCCACTTCCGGAGAAGATGAAACACCGCTGGAGTCGATGGAGAGACGCACTCCCCAAACTGGAAGAAGTATTGATTCCTCGTTGCCATCACCCCAAAGGATTCGGCACTGTCACAAGAAGGGAGATACACGCGTTTTCTGACGCAAGTAAGGAGGCCATCGGAGCTGCCGTGTACCTGCGCGAATTCAACGATGATGGAGTTGTAAGCGTTTCTCTTCTGTTCGGACGATCTAAGATGGCACCAACTCACACGACGAGCATCCCTAGATTAGAGTTGTGCAGCGCAGTACTTGCAACACAAGCCGTAATGATGATTCGCAGGGAGCTTGACGCTCAAATTGATGAAGAAATCTACTACTCAGACTCGAAGGTTGTACTTGGCTACATACAGAATGAAAGTAGAAGATTCTACGTCTACGTCGCGAACCGCGTCCAGCAGATCCGTAACGCAACTGCACCAAGTCAATGGAGATACATCGACACTGCAAGAAATCCTGCTGACCTCGCAACTCGCTGCGTTACCCCAGAGAAACTGGCAGAATCACCATGGATACTTGGACCTGAATTTCTACGAAACCCGCAGCTCCAGCCTCAAGCTTCATTCCTGGAGGTACCCCTCAATGAAAGCGACCCAGAGGTGAAAAGAGAAGTTATCACCTGTGCCACTGCAACACACTCACCCCAGAGTCTTGGCTGCGAGAGATTCAAGCGCTTTTCCAGCTGGTCCTTCCTGAGGCGCGCAATTGCAAGTCTTATTGCGTTCATAAGAAAGTTCAAGGAGAGAAATCAAGTGCTCTCAAACAAGCCAGTCATCCCCCGGCCTACTCCGTCCGCAGCCGAACTGGAACAAGCTGGCCAGGTTGTAATCAAGGCAGTACAGAAAGAAGTCTTCCCCGCAGAGCTTAAAGGGTTGTCATCAGCTAAAATGGAGAAATCAGTTCCAAAGCATTCAAACCTGTTGCAACTTGATCCCTTGGTAGATTCTAATGGACTACTCCGCGTCGGAGGCCGTCTCGAAAACTCGACGACAAGAGAAACGCCCAGTCATTTTACCAAAAGGTCATCATGTATCAGAGTTGATCATCCGCCACTTCCACGAAAGTGTCCATCACCAAGGACGCCTCATCACGAGTGGGGCAGTTCGCGAAGCCGGCTACTGGGTTGTCGGAGCTCATCGAATGATATCCAGCCTTATTGAATCCTGTGTAAATTGCAAGAAGTTGAGAGGAGCAACCTTAACGCAACACATGGCAAACTTACCACCAGATCGAACGGAGACCAGCCCGCCCTTCACAAATGTCGGCTTCGATGTCTTTGGCCCCTGGGAAATCTCAATAAGAAGACTCAGAGGTGGTGCAGCAAACGCAAAACGCTGGGGCCTCATCTTCACCTGTCTGAGTAGTCGTGCCATCCATATCGAGGTACTAGAAACTATGGACTTCAACTCGTTTATCTGCGCACTGCGACGTTTCTTCGCCATTCGTGGATCAGTGACGAAACTCAGATGTGATCGTGGCACTAACTTTGTTGGAGGAAAATCACAGTTGGAACGAGCACTTTCGGAGATGGACCAAACACGAGTCCAGAAGTTTGTAGCAGAACAAGGTTGCGAGTGGATATTTAACCCTCCACACGCATCGCATTTTGGAGGCGTATGGGACCGACAGATTGGCACTGTACGACGCGTTTTGGACGGAATGTTACTGGGGATTGGACGCGCACAGCTCACCCATGAACTACTAGTGACTCTCATGGCAGAGGTGACTGGAATCGTCAACAGCCGCCCTATTTCAGCAGTACCCTCTGACATCCACGAACCGCAACCACTAACCCCTGCCATGCTGCTTACGATGAAGACTCGCCCTCTAGCACCCCACCCTGGTAACTTCGTGCCACAGGACCTGTATGCCCGTAACTGGTGGAGAAGGGCACAATACCTGGCCGATCAGTTCTGGGTCAGATGGAAAAGAGAGTATCTGCAGAACCTTCAGAACAGATCGAAGTGGCAGAAACGCGAACGCAACCTCTCTGTCGGTGACATAGTCCTGGTTAAGGAGGACAACACAACCAGAAACGACTGGTCGCTCGGAAGGATTTCAGAAGTAACGCAGAGCACCGACGGCAAAGTGCGGAGTGCCAAAGTGACTTCATGTAGAGCGGGAAACGTAAAGACCTACGAACGACCAATTTCCAGTTTCGTCATTCTACTCAAACGGGAAGACGAAGCCTAATCTTGCGGACAATATAATTTGATTCCACGGACTTGATTTATATAATGTTGACGGAAGCAAGGATTTTCAATCCTTGGGCGAGGAGTGTTGTGAAATCGTATATTGCGTTACGCTCGTTTGTATTTTTGTTTAATTCGTTAATTTTTTACCAGTTTGACATATATCATTACTATCACAGTTGTCTAGCCTCGGAGTTTTTACCAGATCTTATCGGAGAGTACAAGGAGTTTTTTACGGAGTTATTTCATTCAGTTTTTTCCTATTTTGTTGTTCCTTTCCTTAATACACTTGGAGGAACTATAACGTAAGTTTTGTTTCACTTTTGTCTTTCATTTTAGGTTTGTTTTACTGTCGATTTCCTTTTAATTTTAGTTGTATTTTCTTGCGTAACGCGTGTCTATGTATGTTTTCAGTTCTCACCATATGCTTCATTGATACTGCAATAAACGAACTTTAATCGAGTACGGAGCGTGTGGTTGATGACAGCAAACTCCACCCGTGGGAACGCGACATTTTGCAACAGACTATATCTTTTTCTCTCACTGAATTTCAACTTCATCTGATGTAAGAATTTGTTTAGATGACATCATACATATTTTTCTGATGAAAACAAACTTGACTGTCTGAATACAAAAAAGTTCAAAGTAACTCCATTTATGTTTGCTAAGAAGCTGCACCTGCTTTTTTAGATTTGATAGACTCAATAAAATTGCTGTCATGTTTTCTACCTCAATTATGTAATCTCGTCATCTCCCAGACTTTATACAGCATACATGAATTTTACTGAAAAACTGACACAAACTATAATGTGTGAAACAGTTGTGTTAGAAAATGGATACCAAATATCAAAAAAGGAAAAATCAAAAACTTTTTTTTCGACATTTTAGTTCCAATTTCTTTACGCTACATGCATTTTAATATTATACTCTACTTTTTCAAATGTAAAAGTATTTCTATATATATATATATATATATATTTTTGACACATTTTCACTGGGATCCATGAGTAAATTACAACTGATGAATAAATACCAAAACTTGTTTGCTTTGACGAAGACAATGGAGTATTAAATGAATAATATAAGCGTCTCGAAGATATCAGAGTGAAACTCTCTAAGCCACAACAAGCGGAAGTTCTTTCAATCACATGGACTTACTATAACTTTATCAACTAATTTTATACCTCATCTTTTACATCTATCTCGGCGGCTATTTCCTCTTGGTTGCTTGAATTCCAAGCTAAAAGATTAGACAAACACTCAGCCCTGGTCTTGTCAAGAGATGACTCGTTCACCTGGTACATGTGCGTCACGGAACAAATACAGTGTAGAGAATTTTGGCCCAAGGCATTTCGAATGTTCGGGTTTGCGCGCTCCTCTAGGAATTCTCGCACAAAAGCTTTCATACCGTGCAAAGCAGCGTAATGTAGTGCTGTATTATGGCCGTGATTCACGCCAAAACTGTGGTTGGGGTCTAGATTACGTTTTATGTCTGGGTTTTTCAGATAAATGTGCATGGCCTCAACTCCTTCTCCGCGCTGTAGCGCTTTACGAAATTTCGACGTTGAGCTCCCCATTGGCAAAACCGGCGACTTCGAGTTCGCCGCGGTAAAAAACAAAACAAAAAATGAAGAGAAACGTTTAGGGTATCCACAGTCCGTGGTAGTTCCTTTGAAACATGTGGCGGGCCGGCCAGGAGAACCCGAAATATATCAGTTAATGAGCGTGAAGTCATCCATTGGTGCCCTTCGCCTGTCCACTAAAACTATCCATGCTTTTCCACTCCTGCTGATAGTTAAGTATCACCTTGCCTGTCTCGATATATTATTGCTAGCGAACGACGTCACTAGACTCCACATCAAACTAGAAAGGGAAAATAACAAGAACTCTAATAAGGCCTTTGTTTTGGCCCCTGGTTTTGGAAAAACTGCTGTTTCCTTCTTCCGAGAAAAACACCGCTGACTCCAAAACTAGAAACGACTTTACAGCCTCGATTTGATTTTATCTCTTTACCAAAGCGAGGTTAGGGGAAACAAATATGGCGGTGCTGTTCAGGCGTCTGACTGAGCACATGCAAAGGTGTGATGGATTATTTTCATCGGCGCTTCTTAAAAGTAAGATTTTTATATATCACACAAGGTTGTTTAAATTTTAGTTACCCAGTCTTGCATAAATACTTTTCACTACAATTTGTAGGAATGGTGTTTATTTTCAGCTTACATAACTGAGAGGTTTTGAAGCTAATTTACTTTTACCCCTTCACCTTTTCTTATTTTATGTTCACTCCCACCCCCGTCCCCCGTCTGCAGAGTATGGCAGAACTCGGCGAGATCTTGCTCGTACAAGGCCATTTTTAGGCCCTTATTACTTATGTATTTATTGTTAAAAAACTTGTGCGTGCACCTGCCATACTTTGCAGACTGGCTCCCACCCTATAAATCCCAAATACCTCTTTTTACTGTAGGTTCAATCGTTGTATCTGGGATGAATCCCAGTGTGTTATCTCAGCCGTAGCCTCAAGATCCTGACTGAGACTACAGACGCTTTCAAATCATTGACAGAGTGAGAGGATACTGACTTTGCGCTGACTATTGACGAGTCCTTCACTCTCATCTCTCCAACTGGAGATCTTAAAACAGCTTTAAGTACAAAATACTAAAAGAGGCAGAGACGCATGGCCGTGGGATTAGGGAGCATTGGACTTTTGATCCAGGGGCCTTGAATTTACATCTAATTCTGACCCTGACCACAATCTGGATTTGTTCTCAGTTATTGTGAGTTTGAATCCTCAGTCACACTTGTAAAATACCAACTGGTTCACCTCCAGTCCTTCCAGTTGGGTTTTTTTTCTGATTCTTTGCCTTATTAGATCCCATCATCCCTGAAAAGCCCATATGGGAGAGGATAATAAACTATTTAGTCATTTGTCATTTAGATACATGGATACAAGAGTTGTTTTTATTCATTCCTAAATTTTTTATGTTGAAATAGTTAACATTAACCTTTTCTTTGTAAAGGTCATTGCTGCAGATCATTACAAACCTCACCAGCTTTGGAAAAATATTACCTGCTACCAAATTACTTGAAGAAATGGGCCAGAAGGGACATGAAGCGAAGAGCACTGTATGAACAAAATGAAATGGAACGTTCCAACTTGAGGGTTTTAAAGAAAAATGATATTCTTCCATCTGCTGTCCGGGAAAAAGCTGCCAAGGATATGGACAAACTCCCTTTGGACAGCTCAATAACACGTGTGCGGAATAGGTGTGTTCTGACTGACAGAGGCCGAGGAATTGTTGGTAAATATCGCATTTCAAGAATAATGTTTCGCTATTATGCTGATAAAGGTCTCATAGCTGGGATACAGAAATCACAATGGTGACAAAGGGTGCTGGTAAGGAACCTTGTGAAATCTTTAGGTGAAAAAAGGATTGTTTTGCTTCTTATGAGCTCAATTTAATAGTGATATAAACTTGAGATAATTAAGATCTGTCTTAAAGAAAGAATCAAAATTGAAAAAAGTTTTGCTTCGTTGTACCTACAGACCGCATTATTGTAACGTTCTCTGACAAGCTACAGTTGTATGCATGTAAGAAAATGGTTGTGAATTTTTTATAGGAACATTTAAGTTTCATGCTTTAACATGTACTCAAAACAAGATTTACCTTATGTGAGTGAAAAATTAATTTTTTGATCTGACAAGTTGGATCAAAAGCTCCAGTAAAATACCACTTTGATGGGTAAATAATAATTTTGGTCATGATGCATGGTTAATAATATGCCGTAGAAATAATTTGCTCCTTTGAAAAAACCCAATAAAAAGTCAACTGTTGAAGGTTAGAAGTGGAGAATTTTCCCAGAGATCTTGTCTTGGGGGTGCTGGTCTGGGCCAAACTATCCATTCTTTTGAGCATGAAAACTTGAGATATTTTTTTAACAATAGACAAAAAATGTGAGTGTCAAAGGTGCTAACTGCAAGGGGGACTATAGGGCAGTCTTACCCCCAAAATTTTGAAATGAAAAGCTATTTTTATTGTTCTCAAAAGACAATTTCTGTGAAACATGTTCAGTAAATAGATTGTGATTTTACTCTTGTTTTCAATAATGATTGACCAACAGGATAGCAGACAGTCATAGCCTGAGAAAATAGCCAACAATTCATGACGTCACCAATGGTTTCCTCGTGAAATGAGATCAGAGAAGCGAGTGCCAAAATTCCATCCTGATGATGTTCACTACCCAGATCTGGAAAGTGCTTCTGATTGGATGAATCAAATTTTCAACCAATCAGGAGCACTACCCAGATCCAGTGGCATTGCAAAATGTCAGCTTCTCTCAGGCCAACACAGTCAAACACTTTCATAGCTGTGCATGCCTTCACATACAAATTTCATTTTAAGTTTCTTGCGGTTTCTTTAATTTTCTAGAGATCAGTTTCATTTTAGTATATCCTTCGCTATTTGGTGTTAATGTTTAAGCATTGTATGAAAAAATCAGAACAAGTTTTTAAATTGGGATTCTTCCTATCCCAATCACATATTGGCCGGGCCTCAGGATTTTCAAGCAAAATTGGGGCAATTCCAACAAGATCAGGATGGTTGGGTGATCTGCTAGGCATTGCACTGAATTTACTTTAAATATTGGCCCCAAATACAAAAGCAATCTGATATTTTGATTGTATAGTAGCCTCTTCTTATTCCAATAATCTTTTTATGTTACATTCAAGAGCCTGGCATGCTCTGAAAACTCAGAATAGGTAATGAGAAAGCGTAGAGAACTTTGTTGTTGGTGAAAGTCAGGGTTCAAGTAGTTTCATGGCCATCGTCATGATGTGTAATGAATATTATTGTGTGACTTTGCCATCTCTGGGGGGATATTATTTATATTAATGCAAAGCATTTTTTTAAGTTGTTCATGTACCCCTCAAGGATATGCTTCAAATGGGTACTTTATACAATCTAAAGCATTTACAGGGAACTTTATATTTGAAATTCCCTTTATTTACAAAATAATGATTCTTTTAAATCTATATGTTCACTTCCAAAAACAATGAACGTGATATTTACCATTCATAGAATAACAAAATATGACACATTTCAACTCGTGTTTAAACACCACGCATCATCTGTCAAAATTACTAAAAAAATAAACGACCCAGTAGAATACCCCAAACATTTGTACAAAATCAGTGTGTCTTTGTAAATATACATTTATGTACAAAAGTGCGTAGAAAATTTTACGGAAGAAAGATAAATAATTCATTGCGTGAATTGTAAAGAAATAACGACTGTTATGTTGATTTTTAATCCTTTGTGTTTTTTTGTTCTTTTCATAATTTGATCTTTGAGTTCTCATAATCCTGTGTCCTCAGAATGTATCGAATCTTCTGATTGTGACCCATGTTCTTGTACTACAACATTCGGCCATCTCATCACCAAAGCTTCCTCGTAGCTTGGTGGAGGAGTTACAGGACCATCAAGTTCTTCAATTTCTTCTGTCCAAAATCCCTCATTCACTGACAAATTACTACTCCCTCTAGGAACTATTTCATTGGTATTAATTGTCAGTGCTGCCACAAAATCTGGCGGATTTGTTGCTGCTTCCTCTACAAAAGCTTGCCTGTGTGGAGTATGAGTCTGAGCGAGGATAGGAGCGGGTGATTTTTCTAAATCCCCTGGTGGAATATCCGACACGACGACTTGAGGTGCTAAACTGTTCGTTGTACCTTTACAACACAGTGACAAAGCGATAAGTAGAATTCCAAAAAGGAATAAAACAGTCGCTAGTATCCGCATGATTTTCACCATTTCTTTATCGTTTGGTTTTGGAGTACAGTCCTCGCAATCCCCAAAAAGAATATATGTAAGACTTGCCAGTACAAAACAACCGCCAATGCTAAGAAACCCAAAAACTATGGCAGATATATGTAGCCATTTCTTGCATGTCTTCGATCGCACGACTCGCAAAACTCTACTCTCCTCCTCCGTCATCGTCAAAACTCCAGAATCCAGAGCAGTGTTAATTGCAATAGTGACGCTGCGTTTCTTCTGGAATAAGTTATTCTGTGCTCAGTTATACGTGACGTGATAGTAGGAATCAAACGCTCTGTTTTCCGGATATGTCTGCAATGTCTTTGTTTTTGAGTGACGTAGGACTTAACCCATGCGTGACCTCACGTTCCATCTGTTCCGAAGCGGCACGCAATACTTTAATTTTATCTCACTAATCGTCCAATGAATGAATGCTTCTTCTGATATCATTCGTTTTCGCAATTAATAAACCAAAAAATTCAAAAAACATGTTAGGTTTTTTTTTGTTTGTTTGACAAAATAACCATGAATTTAAAGTTTTTGTCTTTATGGCTCTTTGTTTTCAAACTATGTGTTAACAAATATTTACTCTGTTTGACCTTGTGCATATTCTGCGCTCAACGGACGGAAAGACTTTCCCGAAATGAACTATTCTCTCACGTCTCCGGAAAGATTTCAAGAGGTTTCAGCTCAAGGGAAACTCGTGACAAAAAAGGCTTGTCTTGAGAAATTATTAAAATAGCTTTTGCGTCCATTATTCAAGACGAAAAAAGTGCCAGTTCTCCTGAATAGTTCCATTTTTTCCTTCAGGTTGTTTTGCATCGTACAATGACGAATGGCTTTGCGCCAATTGCTTGTTGATAATTAACAAGGGTGGTGTGGGGCGGGGTAGGGTTAGGGGCTGGGGTAATTGCAAATTCGGCTGCGTGGGAAGCTTTTCTGTTGTTTTGTTTAATATTCTCGTGCTTTTGCCACATCTCTGGTGGTATCGTGTATCTTTGGTAGTGCTTGGGGATTACCGACTTCTCCTAACTGCTACATTTGGGCATAATGCAATGCCCCTTAGGTTGCAACACAGGCGGTTGAACTTATTTCTCTGTGCGAAGCGTGGGTTTAGTCTCGCGTACGAAGAACGCGAACCTCCCGCGCTCGTGGCGCTCATGAGGCAGCTATTAGGTGAAATGTTTGACAAGCGCTAGCCTTCTTGACCAGTCTACGTCTCTTTGCGCGGGTGACTAGTAGTTCAGCTCTTTAAATGAAGACAAAAATGGTGGCGATTTGGCGGCAAAAGTGATAGAATGCGGATCTTAACGTATTCTGGAGGCGCAGGGTTATTAAAGTTTTTAAGTGTGCATGTAGGTGTAAAAAAAACGTAAATTAAATCCTAACCCTAATACCTTCAGTTCCACTCACACCTGGAGGTCTAAAGACCGGCCCGCACTGGAGGTCGAATAAAAGCAACCCGGCCTGTCGACTTCCAGTCTAAAGTCAACATTTCTTTATGAATTATATATTTTTAACGAGTTTCGTATGGTTAATTGGGCTGCATATTGCATACAGTTTGTTTAATAACATATGAGTGCTCGTAAAGATAGATCTATTTTTGCTGCGGAAAAGTGGGCCAAGCCGCAGACAATAGAACCGACAACTTCCTTTTTGCAAGCCGTTTTCGCTCTTAACAGGATGCAGGTATAATCATTAAAATTACCCATGAACAGGTCGCCAAATATGGCAGCGCAAAGCTGAGGAGGCCATAGTCTAGCCCGCCATAACAGCCGTTTCGCGGCGCCAGTTGTGCCGGCAATATAGGCGCCTCTCGCTCGTAACATCGGCTGTTTTCTTAGGCTTCAACTGAGCGAGGTCGCGAATATCATGCTACGTTACAGCCGTGCCGTGCAGTAAATACAAACAGCAAAGTGGTGCAGTTTTCAGTTTTGTTCTTTGAGCTTTCTCATTTGTTTACTCTGTTGTTATTCTACGATTTGCCGACAAATGTAACGTTAGCAACGCTACCCATGAAGCCCAAAATTGGTGACGTCATTTGTGCGCGACGCTATAGCGTAATAGCGTGACGTCATTATAAATTAAATACATCCGCGCTAATTCATGCAATCATAGTTAGTAGTACAAGGGAATATGATGCAATAACTGTTTATACCTCAACAGAACACAAAAATGAATTCCATTTGAATGAGAAGACTTGAACAACTTCGGCCCAAACTTTTGTCTTTTTTTTTTTCTGTAATGTTAGAAAATCATATTTGGAGCGTTGCCGGCCTTGATTTCTTTGTTAATTTATAGTTAAGAATTCTCAATTAGCGAAAATACCTTGAGCAACATCAATTAAAATGAACGATAACCTACGCTGTTCAAGTAAGCTCAAAACTGACTTCGGACGGTTTAAAAATCTTTATTTTAAGCGACAAATGTTTTGCCTTTTTAGCTGTTCACTGAGCTGATCATGAAGTCAAGGTGACCAGAGAACGATTTTTTTTTCATAGTGCTAAGCCGGCGGAAAAGGCGTGGACACTGGGCGTCTGCTCTCACAGGCTAATAATGGTCAATAATTTGCGAAAGGTGCCGAAAATATCCGGCTGAAACTATATTAACTTCACGTTCACACAGTTCTGTTAACTTCTAGAATTATGTGGCCGGGAAATAATGGAACGTTATTATACGCGATTTCCTGGACGTTTCTCGTACAGTGTACCTGACTTAAGGCAATGCTATTTCTTTGAAACGTCTTGAATCGCTTTGTCGCATTAACCCTAGAATGGCTGAAATCATTTGGACAAATGCACGTGATTGCAAACGAGCCTTTGCTTAAAATGCGAAAAAAAAACTTCACAAAATCTGGAGAAGGGACCGCCATTTTTAATGGTCATCCAAGCAAAGTGAAGCTAGGTCAAGCCGTTTTCAAGAAAAAGCGGCAGTACTTTCTATCAAACTTTTACGCAACTGTCATCGACTTCAGTTTTTAAAAGCCGTATTCTCAGAAGTTCTGAGGTCAAAAGGAAACGGATGACGATATTATTAATGCGATATTTTATCGGAGCTTTGCAGCATCGATTGAAATCAAATAACTCTTTTCCTTCTTCAAAGAGAATGACAAGAATGGCGCAGATGAAGAGAGGACGGGCCTAATCCTCCCCCGTCTCGTATCTCGACTTCAACAACTGGCTTTCTTATGAACGTGTCACACTGTTGTCACGTACGTGCCGATTCTAAGGAAGCAATAAAAACGTAGCGAATGAATCCTTATCCATAAACCGTTACGATCATTTAGCACGATGAGAACCGAAGTTAGTGAAGAAGAAATTTCGCAGTTCACCTTTAAGCGGCAAGAGGGACCTCTTTGTTTCGTAGTTGCGTTAGTTTGCTTTATATCAAGTACGATACTGCTTTTATCCATGCTCCTGTTCGCTCATGGGAGAGTTTTTTTTTCTTTGGATTTTTTGGCCAAAGAAGAAGACAACTCAACTCTTAACTACAAATGCCGGTCATCTCCGCCAAGATTCTCCCGGAGGACACGAAAAAGTCTCCCGCTCCTACACAGTTCCATATAATCATAGTTCTCAGTCGTCTTCCAATGTTTGTCGAAGCAAGCCTCTTCGTGTCATCCAAACCTGCTAGACTATTTAACATCCCAAAAGCACGGCATAAGAGTTTCATCAAGGGTTAAAGGCGGAAGTCTTAAAACCTTAAAAGTCTCCAACTTCCCACTACGTTCTCTACGAAGACTGTCACACACCCAGGAGAGAGAGCTTGTTATGGCGCGAAAGGTTCCTTCATATTTTTCAAGAACTAATTCGGCTTTACCATAGTTATACGTTAAGACTGCTCGCTGCCACCTGGTTCTGTCAATCCACGAAGGAGAGTTTACACTGTACTCGCTGTGTTGGAAAGAGACCATCAATCAACGCGTTCACACGATGCTCACTGTGTAGGGAAAGAGAACATCTATACATATACGCAATCAAAACGTTTTTTAAGACTGTGTGGCCGTATGATGAAAACCCGGGAAAATCTAGATGGCCAAATGGGATATTGCGGGAAATCAGTCATCGTAATATTTTGACAAGATCCATGTTAGTTTTCTGGCTGTGGACGTGACAGATATGTTTTATTTCCTTTTTCTTGGAGATCCTATGACCAAGGCAGTGCTCTGGTTCAGTTGGAAACCACAGTGAAAGCAATAGACGGTACAAACCACTAGGAAGAGTTATTTTGACGTTGAAATAGAACAAAGGATGGACACCGGCAACATAAATTTAGCAAAAAAACACTTTAAATACAACCACGACTAAGCTGATGTTTTGGTCCCTTATCCTATTGAAGTCAGGTTTTTTTAACACTGTTTTGTCTAGCAACATGACATTAAAAAATTATTTTAAAAATTTGGATTACTACACTGAAAAAGTTCTGCAGTACTCATTCTTCTTCAAAATTTCGGTGTAGAACTGTTCTCTTCTTCCTGTAATGCTGAAAATATTCCAGATGAAATCCCCAGCGCCGCCAAACTCGTAAGCACACTTTCTGCCGCGTTTGTCCTCTCGGCACCGTATTGCAACCCTTCATTGTCTTGTACAAAATCAACTGGCTGTTTCATGGGGTGTGAAAAGTGAGCTCTCAACCATAGTTCAACTTTTTCTGAAGATCTTAGCGTTTTGGTGAGGTCTTTTTCGATGTAGGGTGTCAGCCATCCATTTTTAACTACAGTGTTCGTTTCTTTTGTTAAAAGCTTCACGCGTTGGTTTTCAGTTCTTGGTTTCTCTGTCAAATTCTCTGAACTTACGGAATTTTGAGCGGAATTCATCTTCGTATTCTCTCTTTCTCAGTTTTCCCTTACTTCCTTTCTAAAAAACTGACGCATCTTTATAGAAAACGGTTATTTTTTAAACCATTGGAACTGCGCGCGCCATCACACGATTGGCTTGCAACGTAGGCTCGACCTCCGCCGCTCTCTCAGGAATGCGGGCTGGTTTCCCGAACAACGGCTGGTAATCGAGCCTACTTGCAACGACGCATTGCACAGGCTTGTGCGTGTCTTACGGCCACCATAAAAGCGTACTACAAGCTTCTAGTTTACTGAGAACCTGTAAGAACCCTTCCGCACTTACTCAGAATTAGCAACGACTGTGAGTCCCTTACTACCTGTG